>NW_001865043.1:592255-593218 GCF_000002865.3 Monosiga brevicollis MX1
CCGTGGGCACGGATTCCATCTTCAACAATGTTGTCAACCGCGCTCTGCTCGAGCAACAGCAGCCCCATATTGCCCACTTGCTACAGGCCAGTCCAGAGCTGGCTGTCGGAGTCAAGGACGGCATTTCAGCAGCGGTTGGCATGGCCTTTGGTGAGCTTCAAGCCTGTGAGTCTACCCCGGGCTGGACCATGCTCTCCCTCGATTTCAAGAGTGCCTTCAACTACACCGACCGAGCACGGCTGCACGAGATTGTGGCCGACAAGGTCCCTGGCCTCTTGCGCGCCTTTGAACGACACTATGCTCGACCCACTACCCACTGCATTGTCGACAAGTTCTTCAAGGTGATTGACATTGATGTTGGCCAAGGCATTGTGCAGGGCAACGAGCTATCGCCCTTCTTCTTTGCCCTGTACTCCTGTGGGGTCCTGGGTCTCCGCGACGCCACCACTGACTATCGCTGCAAGGTCATCAAGTACCTCGACGACATTGTACTGATGGGTCCCGCGGAGGACGTGGCGGCCGACGTCGAGATTATCAAGGCTCGTGCAGAATCTGCTGGCCTTCATCTGCAGCCCAGTAAGAGCCGCTTCTACATGCCTCGCCACCATCCCGCTTCCATCACTGCTATCAAGTCTGTATTGCCAGATGCCGTGCGCGAGACGGCCAACACGGGCATGACGGTCTTGGGAACGCCGATTGGCCGTCGCGAGTGGATGAAGAAGCAGCTGAACGACAAGGCAAAGCACATTGCTGGCAAGCTCAACGACATGCTGACGATCGGTGTCTCGCTTCAGGCCCTTCTCACGGCCATGCAGTACGTGCCTAGCCTCATCAACCACCTCTACACGCTGCCCCCAAGTCTGACGTCGGGCTTGTCCGAGCTCTTGAACCGTGCTTGCAAGGACACCTTTGTCAAAGCCTTTTTTGCCAAGGTAAACCTGTCCGCACCAGCCGGAGCTGAAG
>NW_001865043.1:593760-595888 GCF_000002865.3 Monosiga brevicollis MX1
GTCCCATCAAGCGTCACAACGCCCTTCGCGACGAGATGGGCCGCCTGCTCAGGTACGCCACCCTCTCCCATGTCTGGGTGGAAAAGTCTGGCTACAACGCCAACGGTCAGAGCTGCCGCATCGACCTGCACTGCCGCAACCCCTTTCCCGGCGGTGCCTTGGGCCCAGCTCTGCCCGACCTGGGCATTGACGTGACTGTGCGCACAGCCCAACCCCCGACCACCTCGCAAGCCTGCATCAAGGTGGGCGCTGCCCTTCGCCGAGCCGAAAAGGAGAAGCGCGACTACTACACCGGTTTCAACCATGGAAAAACTCTGATCGTCCCTGCGGCGATGACGACAACCGGTGGGTTCGCCTCCTCCTTTGTGGATCTGCTTGGTCAGCTCGCCCGCTGCGCCGAGGCCCGTGGTGTGTACCAGCCGGGGCTGGATGAGGCCTTTGTTCCTCGATGGAAGGGTCGCTTTGCGGCGCTGGTCCATCAGATGAACGCTGACCACATCCAGCGCCACTTTGGCGGTGTCTGCCTGCGCTCGTCGTAGGTAGGCACCGTCCCGGGGGTCCCTCTGTGGGGATCCCTGTGTGCACCCGTCACTCCCTTGGTGGTTCTCGTTGTGTCTGTTGATGGCTTGACTTGTAGTTTTCTTGTAATTTTGCTTTAATTTTTGCTGTATTTGTGTGGTATTTTTGCTGAATTTTTGTAAAGTCCTTTGTATGATGCCTTTGTCTTCTGTGGTCGGTTGTTTTCTCAATCCGACGTTGTGTCTCGTTGGATGTGAGCGTGCCGTGGTGTTCATTGTGCTTGTGCTGCGATGGCTTGTACTTGTGATGTGTGACTGCCTTTTTATGTGTCTTGTGTTTAAAATGGCCGTATCTCTGGTTATACTTGGTCGTTTTGTACGATTTTTGTTTCTATGTGCGTGATTCTTCGCGCTTGTACTTCTTGGCATGATAAAAGCCAGTGAATGTAACTTGTTCTCTTGTGTTGTTTTGCGTGACGTCGTGATTTTGATGTCGGGGTTGCACAGCTTTGCTTTCAGCTCTGAGGTTCAAACACCTAATTTATTATTATTGTCCCACCTTGTTGTGTAACATCTTGCTGTACCATCTTGGTGTATCATCTTGTTGTGGCATCTGTTGGTCCCAACAGATTGCTGATATCGCTTCCACCTGTCTTCAGTGTGATAGTCCATTCTCTGTCTCCACTGTGTGTGTGTTTCCACCTGCTATAAATGGGAGCGATCTCCCTGGATCGGTACCATTTTCCTTCTTGACCTCGGTCGTTCCACTTCCCTCCTTCTGTCTTGTTCTGTCTTGTTCCTTCGCCTTGCTTCAATCCATGTTCTCGTGTACACTTCGACTGGTTGGATACCTCTGTGACAATCGCCTTGTCCACACACATTACACTGTACTGGACATACACCTTTAATAATTTGGGCTTTGCAAATGCAAGGGGCCCCGCCTTGACCGCAAAGCTTGGGTCAATCATGTACTACGCGAGCACCCCTACGACGAGCAAGCCACTGATCTGGTCAAGCAGGTGATGGAGGCCAAATTGGTCGCCCAGTGCAACAAGTGTCACCTCTTCTTCGAAGCTGCTGGTATCAGTCAACACCGCTCCCGATGTGGTGCCAATCTGAAGCGAGCGACCGAGGCGTTGTTTCATGCGGCTGGACACGACCTGCTTGAGATTATGCGTGCTAACAGTGTGTAGGGTCTCGCATCAGTGTCTGCGAGCTGCTCAAGCTCGCCCGGCATCCACTGATGCAGCGCAGCCGCTACCCATCCAACGCCACCGAGACCAAGCTGATGGCTGCCACCCTGAGCCAGCTGTATTGGTCTGCCGTCCACTCGGACTATACCGCTGAAGAGCGAGAGATGTGCTGGGCTTTGATTTTGGCCTTGCCTAGCATGTTGTTGTCTGCTCCCTCGACCGCACTGTCTACGATTGACCTGCGCAATATGTTTCACGATCGTCTCCGTTGGCTTGTGACGGGGCAACTAGGTCGGGTCGTGGACGCCATGCGCAAGGCAGTCGCACGCAAGCAGAGCCGTCGAGGACAGCTGAACGCCGGCGCGGGCGCCCACCCGAACGACGCAGTCGACCAGAGCCTCAGGTCGCTCGTCCGCA
>NW_001865043.1:600771-602052 GCF_000002865.3 Monosiga brevicollis MX1
CCTCCAAAAGTCGATCGTAGACCCGAGGGTAGTGAGTGGCCAGCTTGGCCATGTTGCAGACATAAGCCACCGGACCGCGCTCAACCAAGTCGTGCAGGCCAAAGCCCCCGGTGTTGGCCCGTGTGAAGAGGCGAGCCTCAAGGAGCTGTTCCAGCGTAACGTCATGACCTTCAGCTCCAGCTGGTGCAGACAGGTTTACCTTGGCAAAAAAGGCTTTGACAAAGGTGTCCTTGCAAGCACGGTTCAAGAGCTCGGACAAGCCCGACGTGAGACTTGGGGGCAGCGTGTAGAGGTGGTTGATGAGGCTAGGCACATACTGCATGGCCGTGAGGAGGGCCTGAAGCGAGACACCGGTCGTCAGCATGTCATTGAGCTTGCCAGCAATGTGCTTTGCCTTGTCGTTCAGCTGCTTCTTCATCCACTCGCGACGGCCAATCGGCGTTCCCAAGACCGTCATGCCCGTGTTGGCCGTCTCGCGCACGGCATCTGGCAATACAGACTTCATAGCAGTGATGGAAGCCGAATGGCGGCAAGGCATGTAGAAGCGGCTCTTACTGGGCTGCAGATGAAGGCCAGCAGACTCTGCACGAGCCTTGACAATCTCGACATCGGCCGCCACGTCCTCCGCGGGACCCATCAGTACAATGTCGTCGAGGTACTTGATGACCTTGCAGCGGTAGTCAGTGGTGGCGTCGAGGAGACCCAGGACCTCACAGGAGTACAGGGCAAAGAAGAAGGGCGATAGCTCGTTGCCCTGCACAATGCCTTGGCCAACATCAATGTCAATCACCTTGAAGAACTTGTCGACAATGCAGTGGGTAGTGGGTCGAGCATAGTGTCGTTCAAAGGCGCGCAAGAGGCCAGGAACCTTGTCGGCCACAATCTCGTGTAGCCGTGCTCGGTCGGTGTAGTTGAAGGCACTCTTGAAATCGAGGGAGATGTGTGACTGCCTTTTTATGTGTATCTTGTGTTTAAGATGGCCGTATCTCTGGTTATACTTGGTCGTTTTGTACGATTTTTGTTTCTATGTGCGTGATTCTTCGCGCTTGTACTTCTTGGCATGATAAAAGCCAGTGAATGTAACTTGTTCTCTTGTGTTGTTTTGCGTGACGTAGTGATTTTGATGTCGGGGTTGCACAGCTTTGCTTTCAGCTCTGAGGTTCAAACACCTAATTTATTTATTAACCAGAGATACGGCCATTTCAAACATTAGACACACAAAAAGGCAGTCACACATCACAAAAATAAGCCATCACAGCACGAACACAAAGAACACCACGG
>NW_001865043.1:602512-661752 GCF_000002865.3 Monosiga brevicollis MX1
TCATTTGAACCACTAGACACAGGAAAAGGCAGTCACACATCACAACTACAAGCCATCACAGCACAAACATAAAAAACACCACGGCACGCTCACATACAACAAGAGACAGCGTCGGGTTGAAAAGGCAACCGACCACAGAAAGAAAAGTCATCATACAAAGGACTTTACAAAAATTCAGCAAAAATACCACACAAATACAGTCAAAATCAAAGTAAAATTAAAACAAAAATACAAGTCAAGCCAGCCATCAAAAGATCACAACGAGAACCACCTAGGGAGCAACAGGTGCACACAGGGATCCCCACAGAGGGACCCCCGAGACGGTGCCTACCTACGACGAGCGCAGGCAGACACCGCCAAAGTGGCGCTGGATGTGGTCAGCGTTCATCTGATGGACCAGCGCCGCAAAGCGACCCTTCCACCGAGGAACAAAGGCCTCATCCAGCCCCGGCTGGTACACACCACGGGCCTCGGCGCAGCGGGCGAGCTGACCAAGCAGATCCACAAAGGAGGAGGCGAACCCACCGGTTGTCGTCATCGCCGCAGGGACGATCAGAGACAGCGTCGGGTTGTAAAGGCAACCGACCACAGAAGGAAAAGACATCATACAAAGGACTTTACACAAAAATTCAGCAAAAATACCACACAAATACAGCAAAAATTAAAGCAAAATTACAAGAAAACTACAAGTCAAGCCATCAACAGACACAACGAGAACCACCTAGGGAGCAACAGGTGCACACAGGGATCCCCACAGAGGGACCCCCGGGACGGTGCCTACCTACGACGAGCGCAGGCAGACACCGCCAAAGTGGCGCTGGATGTGGTCAGCGTTCATCTGATGGACCAGCGCCGCAAAGCGACCCTTCCACCGGGGAACAAAGGCCTCATCCAGCCCCGGCTGGTACACACCACGGGCCTCGGCGCAGCGGGCGAGCTGACCAAGCAGATCCACAAAGGAGGAGGCGAACCCACCGGTTGTCGTCATCGCCGCAGGGACGATCAGAGTTTTTCCATGGTTGAAACCGGTGTAGTAGTCGCGCTTCTCCTTTTCGGCTCGGCGAAGGGCAGCGCCCACCTTGATGCAGGCTTGCGAGGTGGTCGGGGGTTGGGCTGTGCGCACAGTCACGTCAATGCCCAGGTCGGGCAGAGCTGGGCCCAGGGCACCGCCGGGAAAGGGGTTGCGGCAGTGCAGGTCGATGCGGCAGCTCTGACCGTTGGCGTTGTAGCCAGACTTTTCCACCCAGACATGGGCGAGGGTGGCGTACCTGAGCAGGCGGCCCATCTCGTCGCGAAGGGCGTTGTGACGCTTGATGGGACGGCAGGTTAGCAGGTGCTCGCGGGTCAGCCGCGGCTGAGGTGTCTTGCTGCTGCAGAGCGGGCACTTGTCCGTCGGCTTGACGTTGATGAGTTCATGGAGGCCAAAACCCATCATGGACACGACCGCAATGGCAAAGGTCGTGTCGCTCAAGCGACGCAACTTGTCCCGACCCCGCATGGTCAAGACAGTGCTAACGCCCCACTCACGCGAGGCCAGATATGCCTGCTGCAGGTCCAGCGCACACTCGGCCATCAGGTCGTCAAGTGCCGCCTTGGCGCGGAGGGGTACAAAGGACCTTACAAAAATTCAGCAAAAATACCACAAAATATAGCAGAAATCAAAGCAAAATTAAACAAAAATACAAGTCAAGCCATCAACAGACACAACGAGAACCGCCTAGAAAGCGACTGGTGTACACAGGGATCCCACAGAGGAACCCCCGCGCCTCATCTGATTGGGCCTGATCAGCTCGGGCCTGACCTGCTCGGGTGCGATCTGATCAAGCCTGATCTGCTCGGGCCTGATGATGCAAGGCCACATCTGCTCGGGCCTTATCTGATTGGGCCTGACCTGCTCGGGTACGATCTGATCGAGCTTCATCTGCCCAGGTCTCATGATGCGAGGCCGTATCTGCTCGAGCCTCATTTGATTGGGCCTGATCAGCTCGGGCCTGACCTGCTCGGGTGCGATCTGAATGGGGCTGACCTGCTCGGGTGCGATCTGATCAAGCCTGATCTGATTGGGCCTGATGATGCAAGGCCAGATCTGCTCGGGCCTCATCTGAATGGGCCTGACCTGCTCGGGTGCGATCTGATCGAGTTTCATCTGCCCAGGTCTCATGATGCGAGGCCGTATAATAATAAATTAGGTGTTTGAACCTCAGAGCTGAAAGCAAAGCTGTGCAACCCCGACATCAAAATCACATTACAACGGCACGCAAAACAACACAAGAGAACAACACACTTTCATCGGCTTCTATAATGACATCAATACAGCGGGAAAGTCCCAGAGTCACACTTGTCGCGCCATTGCGTGGCTCAGGGTGCACACGTGCTTTCGTGCTGTACTTTCCACCGTGGAGGACAAATACAGATGTGTGTGCGTGCTCGCGATGTATAAGCCTCACAAACTGTCCATCTCTTGATTTACACGAACAGAATGATGGGGAAAGCCCCGTTGCGTGCCAGTCAATGAGATAATAATTGGTCAAGGGGGATGACATGCCAGATAGAGACCCATACAAGGCTAAGAGGACAGGAAGATTGGCATAACAAAAAATGTCCGTGGAACAGCTAAGATGAATACTTGCTCAGATACCGCTTGCGTTGAACGGCCAGCATCTCAGCCTTCATGGCTGCAAACCGTCCTTGGTCTTCTGAAGCCAGCGAGGTCGCCTCTGACGTTGCCGAATCTTGCATTGTGTGCACGTCAGGAACTAAATTGCCGGTGTGTGGTACGATGGGGGATTCTTCCGTGGCATTGCCCACCAAAGTTCCCGGCAGCTGGCCAGAAATGACACGTTCCGTCGTGATCTAATACGCGGGTTGGCACCAAGGCAATGGCAACAAATCAAGTGAGTTAAAAGATGGTTGAGTATGTGGTTGAGCATTGAAGATCAATGATAGAAATCAAACAAATGTATACATGAATGCTGCCTGTTCGTTGCAAATCGTCACGGAGCATTTCTGCCGGGATGTGTGGAAACATTTCTTGTAAGCGAACAACCTATGGTGCCATAGGATCCAAATGTGAGTCGGTACGTTCGGCGTGGATGGGCATGGAGCTACGCAGAGATTTTGACGGAGGTTTCATACCGAGAGCTCCAATCGCTGCTGGAGGCGGGCATGGGCATCAGCTCCCACATGCACTTGGATATCCAACTGCAGGCCTAAGAAGTTGGAAAGTGTTCCTTTTCAAATAAACATAAACCAAACAAACAAAAAAAAAAAAAAAAGTCAGTGCGGCAGTAGAGATGCGATGAATGGAGACCGATGAATGGAGACTGATGAATGGCCTTGTGCAAGCAATGTTGCGGCACAAACCCATGATGGAGAAAAGTGCGCGACCTATACGCTGAAAAGCCCCCTCTCTCGTGGTGGCCTGGGCAGCTGCGCGTCGGGGAAAAAGGCGTTTACGACAAGTCGGGCACGTTGGCTGTTGTGACGCCCACTGCCGGATACAAGCCTGTACAAAACAAGCATGAGGCAGAATCGCAAGTAATGGTGGAGCAACAAGTTTCTCACTCCAAACAACGGCATAAGGTCCCAATTCTCCGTACCAGGTGATACATGTGCCCACAAGCAAGCTTAAAGCCATCTTGAAGAAAATCGCGGCAGATAGCGCAAGAATCGTCTGCAGCCACCTCGCGATCTTGCTGAGTGATGGGTTGAAGCGCTTGGCGAAGGCGCTTGTTGAGCCTACCACAAATTTGTGTGATCAAAAATTTATTTCAGAGCTGCCTGGTTTTCAACTTCCAGTTCTCATGGTCCTTTGGAACCCAGTCAAAAGCATTGATGTCACAAGAGAGGGAGACCAAAGCTGTTGCCCGAAACAAAAGGAGTCTTACCGAACGGCACGGAAATGACGAGATAGTTTAAGTCGTAGCTGCTCAAAAGCCGAGCTGATCACGAGTGGTCCAAATTGTCAGAAACAGTATCAAGATAGGGACTACGAACACGACGCGCAGCAAAAACAAAATCTCAAGACCTACCGTGCTTTGAGGAAGAGAACAATGTCCAATACGAACACGGAGAATCCTTGAAGCCAAACAATGTGCAAGTAGTGCATAAGATGTAATCCGTGGTGGAGAACGTCCAGAAAAACAGCAAAGCGCGACTCGGGTGCAAAGGCTTGCACGTCAGGGGTTGAATGCATCTAAATATCGTATGCACGTGCGTCAAAAATATTTGTGTCTGTCAGTGTGCAAACATCACTATAGTGTGTGTGTGTGTGTGTGTGTATCACCGCTCAATACGGCATAACGCCATGCTTTAAGGATGGGCTAGTGGCCGTGCATATATCTACGCACCGGCTGCGTGGAAATAAGAGTGAAACGCCACAGCGTCTGGAAGCAAAGGATGAAGCAGCTAATGCCGTCAAAGCACCATAGCGCTACAAAGCTAAAAGGCATGTCGCGCCATTCCCAGGCTGAGGAAATGGTCAGGACAAGCGCCAACACCATGATGGTGGTCATGAACCCCAATGCCGGCGACGCCGTTCGGTTCATGCGTCCCGCTGACAGGAGTATCTATAAATCAGAAGATGAATGAGTCCAAGCACAGCGATGGGGCAGAAGGTAGAGCCGAGGCTTCAGAAGGTGAGTGCATGAATTCAACTCACAAATTCGATGCGGGACTGGCACATGGTGGCAAACGCAAAGAGCCAGCCCGTGACAATGAACCATGAGAGCCAAGGCCAGAGGCCAATGTTCGGTTGCATGTCCAAAGTGGCCCAAATCACAATCACTTTGAGCATGAGATAGTTGAGAGATTGCTCCAGTACGTCCTATTCATGCAAGAGGCGCGCGCGCGCGCGCGTGTGTGTGTGTGTGTGTGTGTGTGCACGTGTCAAATATATGCGTAAACGTTAGTTTGAGCCTTGAAATGGTGCGGCGATTTTCTGTGCCAAAACCTGGTCCAGCACAAACGCGCCCGTCTTTGTTGAAATCCTCGCTTCGCTGACCGATATCTGAGGGCAAGCAGCACCCAAGCGGGCGGCTAACCTTGAGCTCCGCATCACGTAGCTGCTTAAAGATGACCATCTCCACCAAGCGGGCGACATTGGAGAGGAAGGCGTTGGCAAACACCAGCGTCGACTACAGCATGTGCAGACCGCGTGATTGGTGGAGAGACAAAGAATAATGCGGAATACAGGGCAAAGACGAGGGAGAGAAAGAGTGAGTGAGTGCACAGGCATGGCATGGCATGGCATGAGGGAGACGGAGACATGATTGCGAACCACAATGAAGAGGGTGCTGCCTTGCTCAAGAAGGGTGATAAAGGACGCCCAGACTTGGCTATCGCCTTGAAAGAGGGCGAGGTACATGTCAAGTGTGTTGAAGCCACCCTCCACCATAAAATAAAAGAAGACGAAGGGAGAAACGGCAGTCGCCAGGAGCGCCACCTGCTCGATGCTCCGGGCCGGCATGCTGCCGGCCACCAGGACACAAGCAGGACAACCGCTCTTCTCTCTTCTCTTCCGCCTCCAAAAGAAAAATGGCTGGGGCAAAGTGCTCAAAGAGTCTGTGCAAAGGTTGTTGGTTGTCGTATTGCCAGCTGCTGAGGAGGATACAAATGATGTGAAGCCCGGTGCACGGCGACGACAGTCAATCGCTCAAACGATGGCCGGGGGTCAGTCAGGTCGCCCGTTAGCGTTTTGAGCAGATGATGGGGAATGAACAGATTGCTGCACAGTCATCAAATGTAAGACTTTTTTACATCGTGCTCCTCTTCGAAATAAAAATTTAATGATTGATTTGGTGTCAATTTGGTTTGCCCGCGACGAAGATGCAAATCGTGTTTAGCGACGGGAGATATACGTGTCCATGTCATCCTTGCATGCCTGGCCAAAGTCGGGCTCAATGTCCGTTTCGCGCTGGCCTGTGGCATCGGCTGTGGCCAGAATGACGTCGTGAAGTGCCGGGTCTGCGGATGAGGAGGACGCGGCAGAATCGCTTTCGTCCAGAGAATCAGAGGCAACCTCTGTAGCTACTGTCGGCTCTGCGGAAGCAGCCTCGAGAAGAGTTTCGTCCGTGACAAGAGCAGTGGTCGTCGGTTCATCGGCTTGGGAAGTCACCGAACTGGAGGCTTCTGGGTTGGATGGTTGCGGTGCAGACGCAATTTTGGAGCTCATCGAGTCGTAGAAGCTGGTCATTCGACCAGAGACCTATGAACAAAAATGGGAGCAGCCATCGCATGTCGTACATGCGAGTGAGGTGGTCAACTGACCATGCAACAAAAGCGTCTTGGCAGATTGGCGGTGGAGAAAAACGAACCTCCTCCAGAGTCGGTGCTTGCTCAACAGTACGGCGGGCCAGCTGCGGCAGCTGCTTGATCGAGGGGAGGCGTTCGCGCAGCTCTGGAACACTGGTTGGGGCGCCAGAATGTGCCATGCCGGTTGCCACAAACTGACGGAAGCAGGGGAAGAACAGCACGTGCAGTCAATGGCAAGTGAGAATCAAGAAGAGCACGACGGCAAAGGGGCGGCCGGGCGAGAAATTGCAATGGTTTTCGACAACAAGGTTCCGCAGCTGAGCCAGACAACTAACATTGTACATGGTTTCAGGGTAACAGACGGCGGCGGCCACACCCGTAATGACAGGAACCGCAACAAACGCGCGGAAGAAGGGGCCTGCGTTGTGGGCGGAGGTGCTGGTGAGGGGCTGACTCTAGAAGCAGGCCGCAGACGGACACGGGCAGGCTCGTGGGCAGGGGTGCTGGCTTGAGACGTACGCTTGGGATAAGTGTAAGTGCCAGTCAACGCAGCCAGGGCAATTACTCCGAGCCCCACGGGATTGCGCTCCTCTGCTGGCACACGTGTCAAGACGCCTTGCTGGAAGCGTTTGATCCGGTCGACCCGTTGTTGGACTTGCTCGAGTGTACTCTGGAAAGAAAGAAACGGGTCGGGGCAACAGATAAAAACGCCTTGTTAGGTTTATGGTTTTACAATCGAGCCAGGGCCAGAATTCTATGTCAGTCTAATCCACCTGCCCTTCGTACCAGGGTTTTGTCGAGAACTTGATTTGCGAGTCCACGAGCCTCAACCACGGCATCGTAAACAGGGCCTACAGTGGAGATCAGCGGAGTGCATCGTCACACCAATGTGAGAACCAGTGTCCCACAATGTTATGGGCTGACATGCGCCCCGTGGGAAAATAAAGCCTCGATCAGAAAGGCAAGCGCCAACCTACCCGAAGGCATGGGACGTTCGTGATGGTGCTGTCCCTCCGCCGCGGCACGAGGCGCATCGTCGTAAATGCTCAACTGCGAGCGCATGGCCATTCGGGAGGCAGCCAAAAAAAGATGTGCACACGCAACCAAATTGAGGGGCAAGTCAAGCACATTCGCGAAGCAACCCGTGCAGATGTTCGCGTGCAAGGCACTGAGCGGTCCAGCCAGCTGCTTACCATGGTGGCAGTCGCATCGAATGAACCTTCCGTGAGGTGAAGAAAAGCAAAAAAAAAAAAAAAAAGGAGAGAGGAGATGGAGTTGCCCTCGACAGGTGTGAGGGGGATTTTGACCCGCAAATGTCAGACAATCCCTGAGCCAGAAGCAACGGTTAAGAACCTATGTTGTCAACAGTAAACCTCTCTCTCGCTGACATTCTGGCCGTCTCTCATCATGGTGTCCATTGGCCATACGAAGGGTGTGACATGAAGTCTCGGGTGCCGGCATGCAACAAGACGCGTTGCTGAGCGAACGACTCCAAGCCGTACTTGACCCCGACTTGACGCTCGTGTGCGCGTCTTTGCTGTGCCTGACGCGATACTTGTTAACACTGGGCCTCACGCTTGCACCCAAGGCAACAGCATCAATCGTGTGCTAAGCGTGCTGTGTAGGCGTTGCCAAAGCCATGGAGCGGCTTGGTGTTGCCGTTGTCCTCATCCCGCCCCAGCAACAGTGTAGTTACCCTCTGCCCTAAAGTCGGGCCCAGCAACGTGCATGTGCACGGCCGGCACTTTACGCATCAGCTCCACCAGCAGTGCCAAGTCAAACTTGTGCCCTGCCCAGCAAGCCCTGGAGCTGCTTTTTTTCACCGAATGCAGATTCTCTTATCTTAGCCTGTGTACCAGCCCTCGGCGCTGAGAGTGCTGCCGGTGATCCATTTGTTCCATTGAAGCCTGCGCCAGCACCCCGTGCAGCCAAGCGCTCACGTCCCCCTTGCCACCCTTTCCCCCACCATCGCCATCACCATGAACAGCCTGGGCATTAAGGTTTGCCGGCGTTATCAGTGCTGTCAGCTTTGGGCCTTCTTGCTCGGCTTGGTTACCTTATTCGGGGTGGCTCAGGCCGTGCCAACCATCGTGGCGCGGCGTGATGTCGCAAATTTGTATGGTCGCATACGTGTCACAACTGCTTCCTCGGTCTCCCCAGCGGCTGATGCATGGGCAGTGTTTGCGGAATATGCCATGCCCATCGCCCCCATTGTCGGGCCTCTCGTGGCAGCGAGTCACCCTTTGCAGTGTGCCATGTCCCCCGACCCTGACCTGCAAGAGCTCTTGGCCAGCAGCGCCTCCAATAACCCCATTGTGGTAGCCCCGGCCAATTTTTCAGCCACCTGCACTCCCTATCAGCTAGCTCGTCAACTCCGCAAAGCCGGCGCCGCCGCGCTCATTAGCATCCCGCAAGATTCGTTCCAAAGCTATGCTCGCGTCCTCCAACGCACCGCCACCGAGGTGGAGCTGCCCGTCTGGACCGACTTTGCACACGTCTCCGTGACGGGACCGGATGGGGCCAATCTCTGGCGGCTGGCGCTGTCTGGAGCCAACGCACGCCCCACTGCGTCCTTTCACCCATCAGGCGTAGCCTCGAGCGTTGCCCCTGCTACCACCGAGGATGGCAGCGCAACTGATGCCTTACCACACAACGGCTTTGCCTTTCATGCCGCGTTGATCTTAGCCATCCTCGCTCTTTTGACCGTGGTCTGCGTCATCACAGTCTTCATTGCAAAACGACGTCGCTACTATTTTTCAAACTGGAACCAGGCCGAACAGGGAACCGTGCATCGCCAGCGGGCCCTGTTGATCCGCCATGCCATGGCCGTGATCTGTCACTCTGATCGTGTTCGCACTCTGCCCGCATCACTGGATGAAAAGCCCGCCTCAGATTTAGGCCCCATTCCGTTGTCTTCACGCCCTCCCGCTTCCCCTGCCTCGTCGACTGCGCCCGCATCGCCATCGCTGCTGACCCCCCTAAGCCCCGCCTTGACATCCATGCTCACCCGGGCGCCTGATACCAAATCAGACGACTCGGGCTCGACAGAATGTGTCATCTGCATTGACGATCTGGGGCCGCACTGCCTTGAGCTACCGTGCACTCATCGCTTTCACAAAGATTGCATTCTCACCTGGCTCACTGATCACTACACCTGTCCGCTGTGCAAGTTCCATCTGCTTCTGAACCGCCCAGCGAGTTTGCTGGCTCGTCTCAGCGATACCACCTTGCATGAGCTCACCATTCTGGTGGCCCGTGAGGTGGTCCTGTCGGGCGATGCCAATCTGCCCATTCGAAACGTGGATGCCGTCATTGATTTTCTACAGGTGGACGACGGAGAAGCCGAGCCTGACGTTTTGCACCAGTCTCGTCAGGACAATTCCTCGGCTCTTACCCCCTCTTCTGGTGCTGACACCGTATCCTCGAGGTCTTCCACGCGCCCAGCCCCCCCCACCGGCCAACTTCAGCACGCGCTTGCCTCGGTCGATGGCGGGCAACTTTTCCCTCCTACCTCGCTGCTCGGCCGTGCCCGTGCGGGCGCGTCAGCTGTCCATACCGAGGTGCTGCTGGATGCGCGCACTCGGGAACTGGAATGGGACGACAACGAGCTTCCCAGCCAACAGGGTGCCACGGCCTCAGTGATCTGCTAAAAATTACAGCGTGGTAGGGCCAAGTAGTATAATTAGATGCCCGAATGTTTTAATCTCAGATAATTGACTCTTGATCATCACAACACTATTATTTTGACTTCAAAAAAACAAAAAAAAACAAAAAAAAAAACCTGGAATTCAGTGCCGTGCACATTGTTGGGATCGTCACCCAAACAAGTCATCGCTGAAATCCTGGTCAGCAATGGCATGCGGTCCTGACTCAGCTTGTGTATTGTACAAAGGTGGAGCATCAGAACCCAACGAATGACCAGAGCGACCGGTGGAGGGACCCAAGTCCACTGGGTCATCTCTCATTTCCCGAGTACCAATGGCGCTTGCTTTGGGATCCTCATCAATATCCTGCGTGACGCCGACGTCCACGTCCCTATCGACATCAAGTGTTGCCTCTTCCAGGTCGTCTGGAACGGGATTTGTGCTCGAGGTAGTGGTTATTGAAGCTCGCTTAGAGGGCGGATCTGGCTCCATGATCCGCAAACCTGGCTGTGGCTCAACATCATCCACAGGCTTTTGGGCAGATTGAGAGTCGTGATGAGTTTTGAGCCGTGTTGATGCTGTACTGCCCGTGTGATTCACAAAAAGTGCACAGCCAGTCACACCACGATGACGAGCAATTTGCAATGCCGCGCGCAGCACGGCTATAGACACACTGCCCTGGCTAGCTTGGGGCTCAGCGTCAGTGCGGGGCTCTTCAGTTGCAGCCGCGCAAGCAAGCGGAGTTACTTTGGGCGCACCGGTCTTGGTGTTGGGTGCATGACGGCGCTGTGTGCGCGTTGTCTCCTCATCTGCTCGCAACGGGCGAGTCTGAAACATCAAAGGCAAAGCCCGACGGGGGCGCGCTTGGTCGGGACTGGGAAGCCCACTGGTCGACCACGCCCGATGCCCGCGCTTGTCCTTCTTGCTTCTCGGACGCTCAGCAGCAGACGGCAGTACAGCAATATCACGCGCTTGTCGAGTCGATGGATCTGTTTGGAGTGTTGCAGCTGCATTGGTTGCGCTACCGCAAGCATTGCGCACGGTGCACGATCCAAGATCTGGAGGAAGCGCCTCACCTCTGGATGAAGCGGGGGCAGCTCGCGGGTCAAAGGCTGGGGTTCGTGTCGAGACAGCTGGTGATTGCGATGAATCAGCCAGTTTTCTTGCATCCTCAACGCCAAGGTCCGAGTCCGTTGATATGGGTGTCGAATGTCTTGTCGAGCTGGCAGTGTCAACATCACCCTGCGGTAGCTCGAGTGCTTGCAGCGCCAGCGCAGCCGCATGTTTGCACATAAACAGGCCCCTGCTGGCCGGGCAGGTGCAGGTGAAATGTTGCACAGCCGTCGAAGATAACACCACCTGGACTTTATAGCGTTCCTCGTGAGTCCCCAGGGCAGTGGCACACCACGTGGTACGCGGGGCGTCGGTCGTCACCGTGCCAAGCCACTGACGGCAGGCTTGCGCGCGCTGGAAGACAGCCTCGCTGCCACAGCGAGCCATGATGTCAGCTGATAAGATCCGGGCATCATCATGTGTCTGTTCCGGCAAAGTTGTCGAGTTGAGAGGGGATGGAGATGGGGATTCCTGCGGCCACTGATAGATGGGACTCAGAGCTTGTGCATCTGTTCGGTGAGCGGCTTGCAAGATGAGCCCCGCAACGCGTTCAACAAGGGCCGGATTGTCGACAACAAGGCCAAGAAGCATGTCTTGGTGGTGAAGCATCACCTCGCTGCTTGTCTCGCCCGGGGCACCAGCGAGTAACAGAGGCCAGGCTCTTGCAGGCGGGGCACAGCACTCGGGCTCAAGAAGGACTCTAACATCCAGGTTGAGTGGAACGTGTGCATCCTTGCGCGTGCCCGCCTTGTAGTGAGACTGGGCCGCAAAGGTGCAAGGGGTGTACAAGGCAAGATATCGAAGCGCATCTCCCATGCCAGGGGCTGTGGTGGGGCAGTCCGCCTGCGATGTGGACGCCGAGCCAGTGGAACGAAATCGATGATGCGTGAGGCTGCTGGGCCGGAGCAGCACTTCTTGAAATGTGACTTGGTGGCGCCACCCACGACCTGCTGGTTGGCTGCTTAAAAGAACACTTCCACGCTGACGCGGGTTGAGGCCCCATGCGGCGGCTAGAACCAACGCAGCATTGGGCTCGGACAGCTGACCGGCAGCCCTTACAAGGCAGCACAGGACTGGCGCTAGCACTTGACGCGAAACGAGCTGGAGTTGCGGTCGCACTTGATCATACCATCCGTCGGCAATAGGACCTTCATAAAAAAAGCTCACAAGAGGCGGCCCTTGTCCTCTATGCTTGCGTGCGTGGCATGAAACAGACGTGGTCAGTGTATGTGTGTGTGTGGGTGTGTGTGTGGTGGGGGTCGCATTCGGTAGCAGAGGAGGGATTTGAGGAAGAAGTGACCAGGACCAGGAAAGCTGGCGGTGCGGAAAGCAAGGGGCCAGGACAAACATGCATGGCAGGCTAAGAGGGCACACGTAGACTCACTCTTGGTTGGAAAAGCGTGCCATCCAGAGCAAAAGTGCGTTGGCTACGGTCGAGCGCTCATGCTCAGAGAGCCGCAGGAAACCAGCCAGCTCCACAAAGACGGTCGGACTTGGAAGCTACGAAAGGGCGCACCGAGTGAACAGAAGTGAGCGCAGTAGCAACATGCGGGTTGATAGAGCGCATCAAAATCCCTGCATCCACCCGGCTCTTGTCTCCTTGGTAGCCACGGGTCCATGCTCATGGGAATCACAACGAATCTAGGTAGGGCTGATCTGACCTCGAAGGTTGCTGGACAAAGCTGCGAAGATTGCAGCGTCG
The DNA here is from genome assembly GCF_000002865.3 of Monosiga brevicollis MX1. Lineage (NCBI taxonomy): Eukaryota > Choanoflagellata > Craspedida > Salpingoecidae > Monosiga > Monosiga brevicollis. The sequence continues at coordinate 615,224 of NW_001865043.1, forward strand.
TGTCAAGGGTAGCAATATTGTGGTGAGCGTGAGATGTCGGCGTTAAGCAATGCGATGGTGCTAGTGTGGACACGTTCTGCAAAGCATCGATGGCGAGGTCCTACCAAGGGCATGGTCGTCGTGGTCGTCGTGGTCGTCGTGGCAGCAACAGAGGCGCCCTCTGTGCGAGTCGAATCAGCTTTGGCACGATCATTGTCCAGGAGCATCAGGTCTCGTTCCAAGGCATGGCTCAACTGATGCGGCAAGGTTCCGCTCGCACGAATCTGGACTGGGTTCTGGTGAGGCTCCAGCAGCAAGGCCCGGGCCAGGAGGCCCGTGTGCCAGTAGCCCTGGAGCAGGGTCTGGCCCTGTCCGGCTGCGCACCCAGGTGTATCAGCAGAAAGGTGAGAACAGGCTGTTTGCACTTGATGAGATGCGGTTGGAACTTGCCACCCGCCCACCCACCTTGTGATTCAAGATGGTGGATGCGAAACTGAATGGGGACTTGCGTGAGCTTGAGCAGCCGTGACATGTAGGTCTCGGCCAAGTCCGGATGACGAAGCTCGGTGTGATACAGGCAGACGTGATTTGCGTTGTGCAAGTGCTCCACAACTTCCTGGAGAACGTCATGGTCGAGCCGTACCTGAACCCCGCCCTGCCGCTTATCCCAGTCCAAGTTGCTCACGTAGGCATGGTCAAGGTAATGGCATCTCGCGACGAGGGAGGGGCTGCAAAAGGGTGCTGCCACGATCAGGACGACCTGAACCATGGTGTCGCTCTTCTATCCACGCGTGTGCGACTGATAGCCCCACAGCGGCCGCCCCTGGGGAAGCGCCCTTGAGCCCTCCAGCACCAATCAACCCCATGTCAATTCGCCAAGTGCACAAAGATGCAGCCAAGATCCGATGTGACTGTACATCCGGATGTACATGTTAAGACATGATCACCCCATATCAATCAGATTCGCTCGTCAGCAGGTTACCAAATGAACAGCAAGTGAAGAAGAGAGAGACACAGGCAGGCACACACAAACAGAGTAAGTGAGATTGGGTTGAGAGAGAGGCGATAACCTCGTGGAAACAACACACACACACACACACACACACACACACACACACACACACACACACACACACACACACACACACACACACACACACACACACACACACACACACACACACCAAGCCGCACCTTTGACGCTTGTTGCTGGGTCTCATTCATTTTTTTTTTTTTCTCGGGATTGCGGTCAGTGAATGATTGATGAGTTTTGGCAGGCGGAGGCATGTGAACAGAGCTGCCCGCGTTCTCTTACGGAGCTGCGGGTCGTTGTTGTTGTCGTTGTTGCTACAATAGATCATGGCGCTGTTCCAGACAGTCCTTGTAGCTGCCCTGTGCACGGCGGTGGCGCTGGCCGGTGCGGCAGCCCCCACCTACCCACAATACACGGCTGATATCATCATCGAGCTCCCTTACATTGGCCTTACCGAGCCGGTTTTCATTGCCTTTGATGGCCATGCGGGCCGCAGCCGCGTCGAGTACTACAACGGTCCGTCTTTTCTGAGCGCCTTCAGTCACCTGACCGAGGCCCCGCACCTCCCAATCCGAGGTTCGTTTGCTCACACGTTGGCCTTTTCGCCCCATTTGGCGCAGGCCAGGATGTTTACATCTACCGTGCCGACATGGCACCCCACGGCAAGCTTTTCCAGGTACATTTCCGTTTCCGAGGGGCTCTAGAGGGCTGCTCCGCCCCTCATGAGAGAACCCTCAAATTGTTCCCCCCCCCCCAAAAAAAAAAAAAGTGCGCCAATCTCATGTGTTCACCTTGTAGGAGGTGCCCGAGCACACAAACGAGCGCGGCAACTTTGATGCCTGCTTCCTCACCAACGGCACCGCTGATTCCCCCATCGACGTCCTCAGCCTCATCCCCGACCTGAGCGACGCCTATGTACGATTTTCTCGCGCTCTCGTACCATATTGTGCCTCACCTCGCTACGAAATGCTTTTATCATTGACCGACCTCGTGCACACGCACACACTCGCGCGCGCGCGCGCGCTCTCTCTCTCTCTCTTTCTCATGGGTCATGGTTGTGAACACACGTGTGGGTTGGTCATAGTTGATCGGCAACACCACGTACCGCGGCCAGCCCGCCATCCACTACTCGTTCTCTTACACTGTGGGCGCCAAGAACAACCAATACGACTTTTACTTTAGCGCCGTCTCCAACTACCCCCTTGGCTTTGAGATGATGGGGCACGATGGTTCGTGGGTGGAAGTGAATAGTCCTCGTGCTGTCAACTCATGTCCAACTGACTCTACGAGTCCACTTCGTGTAGCCCCTCTTCTTTTCTATTCTGCCCCGCCTCCTTCTCCTCTGCTCACTGTGCTGGCGTTTGCACACCCAATTAGATCTGATCGGTAGCCACTACGATCAGTACCGCGTCATCTATTCCACCTTCAAGCCTTCAGTCAATGCCTCGGCCGCCTATTTTGAGCCTCGTGCCGACTTGGACTGCGGTGACTTCCCGGGTCAGCACACGGCGCCGCTTTCATCCTTGCACAATTCAACTCTCATTCTCAACTTTTGTGTATCCTTGTGCCTGCGCCACATCATACCAGGCCCCGGTTTGTCCAACAAGCACGGCTCGGTCTTGATGGTTGCCGACTACCCCACCGAGCAAGCCGTGAGTTGACCTCCCATTGCCTTGTCGTCAAAGTCTCCGCTTGTGTTTCCCGTCTTGTGCGCGTGGCATCACAACTCCTTTCTTTCGCTCGCAGCACGTGGACGCCGAGTATGAACTGCACAAGGCCCAGTTCAACAAGACCTACGACGACGCTGTGGAGCACCAGCAACGCCGCCACAACTTTATGCACAACAAGCGTTACATCGAGAGCAAGAATCGTGCCGGCCTCACCTACAAGCTTGCGATTAACCATCTTGCCGATTGGCATGTACGTCTCGAGACAAGCCCTGCTGACGTGACCGTTTGAACTCATATATAACCGATGCCATCACTGATCCTCCTTTGATTGCCGTGCGTCCTGGACAACCTTTTCACCCAACAGGATGAAGAGTTCAAGGCCCTGCGTGGTACCTACAGCACTCGTGAGCACGTATGTATAGCCGACTGGCTCGAGTTGACCCCGCTGCTTCGAAGCACATCTCGCTGAATCTCGCCGTTGCCCTCTTGATAACTTGCAGCGTGAAATGATTCCCGAGGACAAATCCATGGCTCGTCCCACCTTCGTGGACTGGCGTGAGCAGGGCGCTGTCACTGAGGTCAAGGACCAAGCCATCTGCGGCTCATGCTGGTAAGATTATCAAGCTTGCGCGCTGGTTCCGGACATGGATAGCAGTGCGATCCTCACCGTTAATTCTCCTCTCACCCACCCCTTTCTCAGGAGCTTTGGTACGGCCGAGTCGATCGAAGGCCAGGTGGCTATTCAAAAGGGTATCCTCCAACCCCTGTCTCAGCAGTCTCTAATGGACTGCAGCTGGTCCTACGGCAACAACGCGTGCGATGGCGGCGAGGCTTTCCGGTATGACTCAAAATGGCTATCTCCTATGCACACACCAACCAGAGAGAGCTAGTTTCTTTGCCACCCATCACTACCTGGTCCATTTCTGACGTCGAGTGATTGGACGTGCATTGGATATGCAGTGCTTACGAGTGGATCATGGAGAATGGCTTCATCCCGACTGCGGCCAGCTATGGCCTCTACCAGGGTGCTGATGGCGTTTGCCATAGCAAGGGCACGACTCCTGGCGCAACCCTTGCCACTTACGTCAATGTTACCTCAGCTGACATGAACACTGTCCTGGATACCCTGGCCACCAAGGGTCCTCTCGCCATTGCTATTGACGCTTCGCTGCGTGTACGTTTTCCCAAAGTCGCTGCCGCTGTTGTCGTTGTTTGTCGTTTTTTTTCTTGCCTCATTTTTTTTTTTTTTTTTTTTAAAAAAATCCCATCCTGTGCATGTAGTCTTTCAACTTTTACAGCTCGGGTGTCTATTACGACGCGGACTGTGGTAATACCACTGACGCTCTTGACCACGCCGTTCTGGCTGTTGGCTATGGCACTGACGCAGTACGTGTTTGCACCCTGCCTTGCCAACACGCTTTTGCTTCGCCAGCTTGGGTGATGCCTTCTGCGCAACTTGCTTACCTGTGTGTCCATCACCCCAATACCCTGCGCCCGCGTAATACCAGTTGGGCAACGATTACTGGATCGTCAAGAACAGGTACGACACTATTGCTCGCATTTTTATACATACACATATATTGGGTCTTGGTGCATCTCCGCCTTTTTTATGCTCCCAATGTCTGCCCCTTCCCCTCCTGTCCATCTCTCACCGTGTACATGGTGCCTGTGCCTGCGCGATGACAGCTGGTCCACGCACTATGGCGACAACGGTTACATCCTCATGTCGCGCAAGGACAACAACTGCGGTACGGTGCAAGAGTGTTGTGACTGATCGCTCAGCGGGCTGCCTCGTTCTCATCGGCACACTACTTTGCCACAGGTGTTGCCACGGACTCCCATCTGCCTGTTCTGGCCTAAGCGTCAATTGCAGCTCGCAGCATCATCCTGGAAGAGCATGCCCTTGCAGCGCGCGCCCAAGCATCAAGCAAGGGACGAACGCAGTCTTTGTAGCTTTGCTTGCGCACTCCCAACGCCACGATACCACGATTCCAATTGATTTGCGTGCACACCCATATGGTTGTCCTTCCACATCATCATCTCTCTGAGCTAACCGCTTAAATTTTGGTGACCAGACATCAACGACAGAGAAAGATGGCAAAATAAGAAACACTTGGCTCGAGACTCGCCGAGCCAGCACGTCTAGGTCTCACATGGCTAAACATCTGAGTGTTGGGCACGGTGTGCGGCGGGAACTTCGGCGCCCTCGTCTGCCGAAGTGGAAGCCGTGGAAATGGCATCGGGTGGGAGCACGCGCTGGCTATCAGGCAAGATGCTATCCGATACAACGACTGGCGTGTGGATGGTACTCATGGGCTGAGCTTGAGCGCCATCTGACGCACCATTCGTTGGAGCAACACCGGCGTCCGGCGTGCCTGCTGCGCCCTTGCTATGCGGTCCGTGGCGGGATAGCGCTTGCACAAGCGGGGCTAGACTGCTCGGCTGCTCAGCGGACTCCTTGACCGTTGCCTCAGAATCTAAATCGTCCCCGCTGGCACGTGGAGGCCGGTAAAGCGATTCACGAAGAACGGTAGACGTTCGCTTGTGGGGTGCATGTACCGGTACGTCTCCCGTGGTATTCTCGTCGCGTTTCCAAGACGGCACAACTCGAGCTGATGGTCGTCCCTCCTGTTCAGGGTCGGCATCTTCAGGAGCACCCTTGACGACTCGACTGGATGGTTGTGCATTGGGCTGGTCCGAAAGGCCTGGCTCGTCAAAAAGGGCAGGATCCAGGCGACCTCGGTTTTGTGTTCGCTGATTAATCGTGGTATATGTGGCGCCATGGACGGCTGCACAAGCAGGCAAGCGATGGCAATCCGTGCTCAGTCAATCATCCAGCGAAAGCAGGCAGCCCCCCTCCCATGCGGTCATCTTGTGGACAAGGAAAGTTTGTTGAATCGTCAAGCATGCTGGGGATACCACAGCGACACAGAACTTACTTGGCTGGGCCAGAGCTCCGGCTCCGGTGTGGCGATGGCGAAGAGCTAAAATGGTGAAAACAGACATTGAGGGAGCGGAAGAAAAGGCATTCAACGCTACCAGCCGCACCGCACACGCAGAGCCACTCGTACCTTGAGGATGGAATGGCGCAGAGCCTTTGAGTGGCAAAAAGGCCTTTTCAGAGTCTAAAATGCACGCCAGTATACAATGATGTTACTAATAGTGTGTACTGCAGCGGGCGTGTGCGGCCGCATGACGCCGCACCAAAGTCTTTGACGCGCGGATTGAGGGTTGCTTGACGCTGGGCCTCGAGCTGCTCAGCGCGCATGGCATGGAGCTCATCCTCATAATCATTGACATCCTCCTCTTCAGCCACCGTCTGAACCAGGCACGGGGCCACGGACACGCCTGTGAGCTTGCCGTCATTCCCGAAATTGTATCACCACCAGCGCAACGGGGGTTGACCCCACAAGTGCCACACACCTCCAACGGTTGACCATTTACAAGTTTCTTGACCTGCTTGGCCATCTTGATGGAGGTTTTACCCTGGTTGATTTGATGCTCGCGGTAGACGGGAATTTGATGGTGCCACAGCTCACTCTTGCCGGTGATTTTCTGACAGGCACGAGCATAAGAGAAGAAGGGTTGGTGAAACGCGTGCTGGTCACGAGGGGCACAGGGTAGATCGAGAAGACAACAAGAGAAGACAACAAGCCCAACAACTCCCTACCGGAATGGCGCTCTTGACGTAGAGAGACGCAATGCCCATAACAAAGATAACCAAGATGTTCATCAAGACCAAAGCAAAGCTGACACCGCCCAGTTCAAAGTACTCTGACACTTTTCGCTCGGGTTCGCCCATGATAGCAGCCACGATGCCAAAGCCAAAGAGCAAGCCGGTGTTCACGGCGGGGGGCAAAAGTGAGGCCGAGATGGCCACGCCAACCAGACTGCCCGTGTTGTTTCCAAGAACCGAAAGCGCAACGCCAATGCCCGAGGGAATGGCAATGCCCAAGCCCACAAGCAAACCTTCACTGGTTCCGCTATACGTCCGATCGCAGGCAAAGAAATGTTGATGAGAACTGCATATCTTGCAGGAGAAGGTATAAAGATGCGTCGGCCAGAATTGTCACAATGCTCACCGGCTACGCATAAACTCGCTGGGAAAGTCCCAACCGGGACCCCAGTAGCCTGTAACCAGGCCAAAGGCCAGACCTGCAGCCACACGCGCGGCAAAGAGTGAATAAATGTGGTCTGGCTACTTCTGCCGTCGTTGTGGGACCCGCAAGGTCAAATAGCTCAGCCATCAAGAACCAACCAGAAAAAAAGCACATGCCAAGGCCCACGGCCTCGGAAATCAGTCCTTGCCGACTGCTCGTATGGTTCCGCACACCAACGGGCCGGCATACAGCAAAGTAGACAAATAAAAAAAAACCACGCGACATGGAATCGTGTGAGCAATGTTTTGCGATTACGACGCTTTGTTGGGGAGGGCGACGAGGGAGATCCAAAAATCAAAGCGTCACACTGCACACAATGATGAAGGGCGCGTCTTGAGATCAACGTACATGAGATCAGGTTCTCGGATGGTGACGCCAAAGGTGAACGCGAGAATGGGACCCTGCAAATGCAGTGGTGGATTGATGAGTACGGCCAAGGCGCGAGCGGTGGTGGGCAATGCACAAGAAGAAAAGCAGTCTTGGCCCAATGCCTGACTGCACTTGTACTCTTTCGATGACGAGGATCGCTGCGGGACTTTGTGTGTTTGTGCAGGCAGGTATACGCCGAAACGGCAGAAAAATATGTGCGACGCACCATAAGAGGAGAAATGAGCATACTGGCCACGGTAGCCACGGTATCATCACGGCCCAGGCCCAAGGCAGCAATAATGCTAATTCACGCAAGCCAGAAGGCATGAGCCTGTCAGACAGAACAGAATCACTCTTGACCCGGCTGCTCTCATGAGCGTGTGGATGCCACAACTGTGGTGGAAACATTCTAAACTTGGGACAAGCATGGCTCGGAATCGCGAGGTGAGCCCAACCTCGCCGCAAAGCAGAGGCCGTAGTAGTCGAGTGTCAGTGCGGCGCTCCCCTTGAGACCGTTGATAATCTAGGGCATCACGACCAGCGGGGGTCAAAGACGTTGTAAGTTCGGTGCCCTCGGCTCCAATCAAACCCAAGCTCCTGAGAAGGGACGAGAGCAGCCTACCTGCACAATGGTGACTCGAGCCTTGATGTAATCACTTTTCTTGGATTCTTCATCGGGTGAGCGTTCGGGGAGACGCAATACCATGGGCATCAGGCTGGCAACAAAGCAAACACAGCGGCCATGATGAGCTGAAATACCCAGAGCCGGGGAGGCGGGGTGCTTGTGAGATAAACAAGCCTAAACTGAACAACGCCGTACCCACCCTAGCATCGTATTAGAGTTGGCTTCGCCAATGCCTAAGTCCTGAATGATGGAGAGGAGCCGCTCCGTAGTTTCACCGGCGAAAGATGGAATCCAAACCTGCATTGACCAAACCAAAGACCCGCCAAGCCAAGAGAGTGAGACCCCTCGTCGAGTCTGGAGAGCAACGACGGAGAAGCAAGAGCAGGGGGAAGGGGACAAGGTCGGCAAATGATGAAGGTCGATGACCGGGCCAACACACCGTCATTTGGGTGTTGTCCACTGTCGAAAAGGTGGTTTGAGCGCTGGTTGAGTCGGAGACCAACGCGTTATCAGCCCTGGCCATCTCTGGGCCTTCAATCTCAGACTCTTGCCAAATGGCATCCTTGATCTTGGCTTGGGCCAAGGCCTCGCGCAATTTCTATCATAATGCAGCACGGCGCGGGTGACTGTTGGGCTGACAGCTGGCAGCTGGCGACTTTGGCCAGACGGACACTCGACAAGATAGGCAGGCCATACGTCAAGCAGAAAGTGAGCTTCCTCCTTGGTCTTGGCATGGCGGTCAGTGTGCCGAAAACGATAAATCTTGTGCGCCTTCTTGAAGGAGACAACGAGCATCTCCGGGGCCGACATGGCGGCGGTGCGTGCAGAGCTGGAGCTCAACCCTTCACAGCCTGGTCGGGGAAACAGCCAGTGCCAAAAGTGGTCAGACCAAGGTCAAGCAAATGCCACAACGAATGCAGCCAGGACCCCCTTATCGACCAATGCAAGACCGCCAGAGGAGAGCGAGCGGGCGAACACCTTGCAACTCTGGACCCGAGTCACAGCTCGCACCTGACAACACTCCGATCGGCGAAAACGTCGCAGCACCTGACTCTCTCTCTCTCTCTCTCTCTCTCTCTCTCTCTTTCTCTCTCTCTCTCTGTGTTCTCTTTTCCTGTGTCTTTGCTCTTTACTTCTCTCTTTCTCAAACCGACCAAACCAATTCATTCTTCTCTGGTCTCTCTCTCTCTCTCTCTCTCTCTCTCTCTTCTTCTTGCTGCAACCCAAATGTCATCATGTTCCTGCTTTCGTCTGTTTTGTCAGATAAGATTATAGCGCACGAACGCAGTGAAATCTTCTCTTGCTCTGTTGATGTTTTATTTTGTTTTTTTGGTACAAGTCAAAGAAGGATGATGGTGCTGGTTTTGCTGATCCCCTTGCTCATGGGCGGCGTCGTGCATGGGCAGGGCCCGTATGGTCAGGCCAAGACGCCGGCCATGGGCTGGCGCAGCTGGAACTGTTACCATGCCGACATTGATCAAGGCAAGATGGAGAGCGTCATGGCTGCCATGGTTAACCGAAGTCGGCTGGTGGTCGGGCAGCCCACCAGTCTGCACGATCTAGGCTATCAAGATGTGGGCCTGGACGACAACTGGCAAGCCTGTGGCGCCGGCCATCAAGGTAGCTTTTTTTCAGAAGACGGCACACCACTCATCAATACCGATCGCTTTCCCAACATGACGGCCATGGTGGAGCACGGTCATGCACTTGGACTCAAGGTGCATGCATCTGCGATCCTGTCTCGTCCAATGCCATCGCCGTGCAAGAGCGTTGCAGGGGCTCACGAACGGTAGCATCTGCCTAGGTGGGTTGGTACATGAACAACTGCATCTGCTCCGTGACCAACATTACGGACACGGACTTTGTGGATCGCATTTACAAGGGCTTTGTCAACGCGCTGACGCGCTACGGCTACGATGGCGTCAAGCTCGATGGCTGCTCTCAGTTCAAGGACACGCACTATTGGGCCCAGCTCCTCAATGCGACGGGCCGCAAAGTACGTCAGACACGTGATCCTTGCCACATGTAGCAATCCCGCCTTCAATCGTGCACGCTGACCTATACTGTTCTGACCATGGTTGTATGGTTGTGCGTGTGCACATAGGTGTTGGTCGAAAACTGTCACAACACGGCGCAGCCTTCCGATCCCAGTGCTACCTGCGATTTCAATTGGTACCGGTGCGTGCAAAATCTGCCTTGTCCCATCTCGCTCTGGCCCACCTCTCTTTGCTTGGCTCATGCAACGCCGCTGCGATGGGGACTAGCACGAGCACCGACATTACCTCAACTTGGAGCTCCGTGTTCAGCAACCTCCAAACAACTGTTCAGTACCAAGGCCAGGCACCCTTGAGTCACCCGTCGTGTTGGGCCTGTAAGCCGTTGTTTCTCTGCCCGGGGGGGGGCACTTTTCTCAAGCCAAGGCTGTTATGATGGTTGTCTTCGTGCCTGGCTGTTAGGAACGCAATTTTTGTTTACTTGGCTTTGCTTTTTTTTTTTTTTTTGCATGTAATTGGTTCGGTTTTGTTTCTCACGTGATTGGGTATGCCGATGCATTGGTAGACCCGGATATGTTGGAAGTGGGGAACCTGGGCACCTATGAGGAAAATCGCGCGCACTTTGGTGCTTGGTGCGTCGTGAGCTCGCCCCTCATCTTGGGACTTGATTTGCTTGATGACGTCCGAGTGGATGGCATCTGGGACATTGTATCAAACCGGGAGGCCATTGCTGTTAATCAACAATATGCGGGTCATCCCGGTACCCGGGTGCACGTTTGGAATGACACGGCGCCCCCTCCACCAGTGGTGATGGGCACGACTGTCTATGCTGTGGCTTGCGACGATGCGGACATGACACAGCAGCGGTGGTCGTACGATTCAGAGACGGGCAGGGTAATCTCCCCCCAAGAGCTCTGCCTTTCCGGCGCAGACAGCAGCCACGTGCAAGTGAAGGAGTGTGACACCAGTGACCCTGCTCAGCGGTTTGATTTCAACTTGAACAAGCCTGCAGGCTTGTGCAGCCACGGCTCAACCACGTGTTTAGATATTTGGGCTGGCAACGGAGAACCGGCTGGGCCTCAAGTTCAAATGTACCCCTTTCACAATGGTAGCAACGAGCTTTTTACACTCACTGACCTCGGCCAACTCAAGTCGGCAGACGCCCTGTGTTTGGCAGCACGGGCAGCAGCCCCAAGCCCCGTGGTCACCGTCCAGGCTGAAGCCTGGGCCAAGCCGCAACCAAATGGGAGCGTGGCCCTCTTTGTGGTCAACAACCTGCCGGCGGGCACCTCCAACCTGACGCTCACAGTCGACTTTGCATGGCTTGAGGTGTTTACCACAGCAACGCGTTTTGCGGTGCGGGACCTTTGGCAACATGTCAATGTTGGAACGAGCTCCGAGTCACTCGAGGTGGCTGGCCTGGGATCTCACGACAGCGCCTTCTACCTCCTGACGCCAAGTACATAAGAGTTTGACGGAGACTACATAAGAGTTTTGTCGCTGCCTCTGCCCCCCTTCAGTCGATAACATGAACCTGGCATCATATCAGAGGTCGGAACCGTCCTTTGTCGAACCAGCACCACAAAGCTTCCGGGTACATCGATTGGATGGTCTCAGGCATGTAAGCCCGGTCAAGGGACTATGCAACACGGTCAAATAGCAGACATCAGGGGTTCAAGGAATGACGGGAGGATAAGGAACAGGACGCCCTTGTTCCGGTCTGTTTAATGGGCGCGCTGCGCTTCAGGGAGGACGTAGTTCGAGGCCGTCGGTTGCCATAATTGCATGATGGTACGCTATCGGCACAACGTTGTGCATGAGTTTTGTTGGCTAGACGACCATGCAAGACAAGGCAACTTGCAAGAAATGCGCACGCTGTGGCCATGCACTAAGAAGAAGAGTAAAATTGTAAAAGGACAAGCATACCTGGCGGCGAACGAGGTCGAGCTGCTCGCGACCGTTCTGGAGCAAGCGCTCCACGGCAGCCGGGTCCTGCTCGGTCGCATGCAGCTTGAAGCCCTGACGGATGCGACGCTTGGCGTACTCCCTGCAGACGCGGCACCGGCTTTAGTGAGCAATGTAATCCAAGGATACCCTGTTTGAGAGCGTCAAAACGCACCGCATGTTGTAAGCGGCCAGGCCCTGAGCCTCCTTCAAGAGTTGGCGATACAAGCGAAGGGTCGACATGCTGCCGATGGGTGGTCGAGAAGTGTAGTTGGTCGCAGGACAGGCGCGTCGTATTCCAATCTATGTTGGGCAGAAGCGTGAATGCAGCCGTACAGCGCAACCCCCCACTAGACCACTGCATTCTTCCCAACCAGCGCCCATGACCATCATGCGACCCGAAATCGACAGCCGCGCCGACTCACACCGACCTGCGCAGCTGCAGCAGCAATAGCAACAGCAACAGCAAAGAAATGAGCGTCAGCATGCCCCAATCTTAACTTTACCTCTTGTAACTTGATCCGTTGATGCGACACATCATAACGTTCTGCCATGACGTTACGCCACATTACATCCCTGACTTGGGATGCTGTGTTGTTGTGTTTTGATGTTTTAGTGTTGTACATTGGTGTTGTTGCGCTTTCCCCTTCATTGCCGGATGGAAGCGCAAAGCCTGCATTTGCCTGGTCCTTGGTTCAGGCCCCGCTGGTTTTTTTTTTTTTTTTCGGTGAACCTTGGGCTTCCGGGTCGCGCAGGGCGTGTTTGCTCGCGGTACGGCTGTTGGCACTACTTGTTTCAGTGCCCTTTGTTGTCAGTTTGGCTTGGCGCCACCTCTGTGGTATGTGGGGTCATCTGCGACGCACACACATCACACAAAACGACCGCCTTTTTGGACACCTGCTTGACGACTCCAGCCAACTCGGCGCGCACACTGCACACTGCGCACGAGGTGAAATAGACATCTCACACGTGCCAATTGCTCCCTGCCGCAGACATTGGGTTTTGCAACTGCCAGCCGTCATGTTGCGAGCCGTGACTCGCGTGGGCTGCGCGCTGCGCCTGCATACTGGTAAGTTCAGCCCATAGCAGGCCCACCACACACACACCCTTTCGTTTTTTTTTCTCTCTCTCTCCCTCTTTCCTGTCTGGTGGGATAGCAAGGTGGTCCACCATGACCCGGCTGTTGCCTGTTTTGCGTTCACCGTGGCCTCGCATACCCACGACTCATGACAATATTCATGGCCCGTGCTTTATCGCTGCCCGCGCTTCTTGCGGCACCTCACTAGTCGTGGCCGGGTCAGCCGTTGGCTCGACACCTCGTCAGGTAAGATGCGACCCCTTTAATCTTGTGGTTTTTCCAGGCACAACCAGCCGTCATGGTTGCACTGGCATCCCTTTGGCTCGTTGTCCTCATTGAACTGAGAAGTGAGGTAGTTTCTTTCAGCTTAAGTCTTACTCGACATGGCCTGCAACCTCCACCTTGATCACAGGCAGGCTTTCACACTTTGCGCCGCCTTCTGGCTGACCCACCCAAAGGTGCTCAATGGGTTGAATGGGTTTTGTTCTTCTTTTTTTGTTTTTTGTTGTTGTTTTTTTTTGTTTTTTTCCAGGCACCAGCGGGTGATCTTGCATTCTCCCTCTCACTCCGAAACTACCAACTTTGGGTGTGCGCCTTGCCTTGTGCATGTAGGGTTTGAGAATTTTTTTCCTCGTCGCTCGGGTCCACGCCGCACAACTGACGTGAAACGCGGCGAGTCACGTCAGGACAACTCGGGTAGCAAATCCGAGGCCAACGCAGAACGCTCAGCCCGCTCCCGTAAAGGCAACAATAACAACAACGACAAGGGTGGCGACAAGGGTGGTCCTGAGAAGGAGCCCCAAGATGAGATTCTCAAGTGGCTGCAAGATCCCAAAAATCGCCCTCTTCTCATCACGGCTGGCTTTCTCGGTATCACCAGCCTTTTTGTGTTCTCATCTGAACCCAACATGCGCGAAATCAATTGGCAAGATTTCCGCCGCAACTTCCTCGAGACTGGCCGGGTACGTGTGCCCCTGTACTTTTATGCGCCTCCAATTTTCGGGCTTAGGCAATATGAGTGACTGTGCTTTTGCACACTCAAGCCGCTATTGCCCAAGGGGGTGGTATTTCTGTTTTTTGTTTTATGTTGGTTTGGTTTGTCTCGGTTTATTCATATGCGCATGCGAAATCGCTTGTGCACCGTTTTTGCACACAATGCCTGTGGTATATCCTGCAGGTGGACCATGTCGTGGTAGCAAATAAGGCAGTGGCCAAGGTGTACGCGCGCGATTCGCCGGATGTATGTTGTCGCGCGCTTCATTTACCACGTCATGAGTTGGCGTGCGCCGTGCCCATCACAAGGGCTTGACTTCGTGTGCTGTGCTGTCTCACCTTTGCTTGCGTGGGCGTGCTGTTTGCAGCCTTCCCACCCCGTCGCCTACTTTACCATTGGCTCTGTGGAGTCTTTTGAGCGTAGCTTGGACGGTGCTCAGCGTGAGCTCGGTGCCCTGCCGTCACAAATGGTTCCCGTTTCTTATGTCTCCGAAACCAATGTGGCGTACGTGCCAGCTGTCCGCTGTCGTACCGTTTCTTTATGATACTTTGCTCTGCCATCAACGCTTTGACATAAATCTAACCGAGCATGGGTGTTTACCCAAACTAGGCGAGAGATTTTAAAGTTTGCACCAACCCTGCTTGTGGTTGGCGTTATGATCTACTTTTTTCGCCGCGCCAGCAGCTCTATGACCGGTGGCATGGGTGCACCCGGTGGACGAAATGTAGGTCAAGCATTCCACCATGGCTGTCCCTCTCGCTTCCTCGTTTTCTTGGTTCACTCATGTTTTTGTTCGCGCCAGGGCATCTTTGGCTTTGGCAAGAGCACTGCCAAGCAACTGAATAAAGAAACCAACATCAACATTGGCTTTGATAATGTAGCTGGTTGCGAAGAAGCCAAGGTTTGTAACTCTGCTTCCTTGTGTCGAATCTTCTCTGACGCTGCCTCTCGAGTGTAGGGGAGCTGAGCTCATGAATATACCATGCCTTTGGCCTTGCACAGGTGGAAATCATGGAATTTGTCAATTTTCTGAAAAACCCGGAACAGTACGAACGCCTGGGTGCCAAAATCCCAAAGGTCAGCTGCATTGGTTCACATTCGCGATTTCAAGCATTATTAGTACTTGGACAAACTCAGACCTCATCTCAATATCGCTCTGCATCAAGGGCTCGGCCAACTCACGCCTGCTTTGTATGCGTGCGCTCAGGGTGCAATTCTGTCGGGCCCGCCCGGTACTGGTAAAACACTTCTGGCCAAGGCCACGGCTGGTGAAGCTGACGTACCGTTTTACTCAATCTCGGGTTCGGAGTTTTTGGAAATGTTCGTGGGCGTTGGCCCTGCTCGCGTGCGAGACCTCTTTGCTGAAGCCCGCAAGAATGCTCCCTGCATCATCTTCATCGATGAAATTGATGCCGTCGGTCGTGCTCGGTAAGAACTGTTACTTGAAAATACGCACTGGCTTGGTGGGTGGGGGGGGGGGGGGGGTCCCCTTTTTTTTTCCCTTTTTTTTTCCCTTTTTCTTTCCCTTTTTTTTTTTTTCCTCTCTTTCCTTCTCTTGTCTTTACGTGTGAGGCCCCAACCTTGAACCCCCCTCGCCCACGCGTGGCACATCTCATTTATTTTCACCCTCCCCTGAATGCATCTCGGGCGTGTTCAGCTCCAAGTCGGGAGGCTTTGGCGGTGGCAATGATGAGCGTGAGAATACTCTGAACCAAATGCTGGTCGAAATGGACGGCATGAACAGCTCCGACAGCGTTGTTGTTTTGGCCGGCACCAACCGCCCCGATGTACTCGATCCTGCCCTCCTTCGCCCTGGCCGTTTCGATCGCCAGATCACCATTGACTTGCCCGACATTAAGGTAGCCCTCCACCCCCGTCTTTGTTTTCCTCCCTTCTGTGCTGTGGTACCAGCGGCTGCCTTTTTGCCACCCAAATCACCCACAGATTCGTCTTGAACGTACCAAATAGGGACGCCGTTCCATCTTCAATGTGCACCTCAAGCCAATTTTGGCCTCGTTAGACAAGGCTGACCTTGCTAAGAAGCTCGCAACTTTGACTCCTGGCTTCTCAGGTAAACCACCTGCAGCCAACTTCCCTTCCCCCAAGCCAAGGCCCATCCAACCTTTTGCATGTGTCTCTCATCTTCTGTACCTTGTGTCGTCTGCTCACATGAACACCGAGACCAGGTGCTGACATTGCCAACGTCTGCAACGAGGCTGCTCTGATTGCAGCCCGCTACCTTGCCCCCGAGGTCACCCTGCAACATTTTGAACAGGCCATTGAGCGTGTCATTGCCGGATTGGAAAAGAAAACACGTGTGCTCTCCCAGGAGGAGAAGCGCACCGTTGCGTATCACGAGGCCGGGCACGCCGTGTGTGGTTGGTACCTTGAGCATGCCGACCCGCTGCTCAAGGTGTCCATCATTCCGCGGGGCTCGGCTGCGCTGGGCTATGCACAATACCTCCCTCAAGAACGTTTTCTGTTCTCAACACAACAGGTATTTTTATCGTTTATCTTTACTTTTTTTACTTCGGGTGCTTGCCTTTTACTCAAGCTCACATACGCCGTAGCTCTTGGACCGCATGTGCATGATGCTGGGCGGACGAGTGTCGGAGCAAATCTTCTTTGAGCGCATTACGACGGGCGCGCAGGATGATTTGCAAAAGGTCACACGTCTAGCATATTCACAGGTATGCGTTCGCATCGACGCAAGCTCCTCCTGCACCCATCATGCGGTCCCTTCTGCCGTATCTTCTTGACTGCGCTGGTTTACAAAGCTTTGGGGCTGCCTCATGCCAACTCGTGGTTTCGCGCACAGATTGCCGTGTATGGTATGAACACCAAGGTAGGCAACCTCTCATTCAAAATGCCAGATGACAACGAGCCCGCCTTTGATAAGCCTTACTCAGAAGCCACGGCCCAAATGATCGACGAGGAAGCCCGCAACCTTGTGCAGACGGTGAGGTCATCGTGTCCGCCACGTCCAAACTTTCTGAAGCGTTTACTCGGTGTGCGCACTCATGTAGATCTCGTGGCGGCTTGCCACACTGCGCACGCTGTCCGCAGGCATTTACGCGAACGTTGGAGCTTTTGACCGAGAAACGCGATGCCGTTGAGAAGGTGGCACAGCTTCTTTTGGACCGTGAGGTCTTGAGCCGACAGGACATGGTGGACCTTCTGGGCACGCGGCCTTTCAAAGAAAAACGTGTGTAGTGATCAATGTGTCTCGCAAACCCGTGCTTGTCGGCGAGCTTTGCTCTTACCAAACTGTTGCGTCTGCTTGATCCCGCTTTTCCATCTGACTAGATGACTACGATCAGTTTATGGAGGATGCTGGCAGCGACGACCAAGAAGTGCAGCTGCCTCCCGGCCTTCGCAATCTCGAGCGCGAGAGCGCCCAAAAAAGGCACGATCGTGATGCAGACTCGGAGAGCAAGGCATCGACACACGACCAGCCTCCGCGGGCATGAAAAGAACGTGTGCGTGCACACGCTGACAAGATGGCCAAAGACAAGGGCCGCTGAGCGGGCGCCCGACCTACAGGCCTGGGTTTCGCACTGGCAAGTGACATGCTTCAGACGTAACCCAACACAAATTAACGTCCTACTTTTGTTTTACAAGACCAGACCATGGCCGTGCCATACCTGTGTGTGTTCTGCTCCTTCTGGAAATGTCTCGTTTCCAGCAAGAAACAAAGGCCACATCAGACAAGGTCAATTATCAATGGTCTCAACGTTTTAACCAGCAAAAGCATTGAAAAGATTATTACAAATTAGGGCCCCAACAAAGCACAATCACAAGACATGACACGAATGCAGCCGAGTAGTGAGGTGGGTTGCACCGCCACAGAAACGACCAGACTTGATTCGACGAAAGGGGGCAAAGAAAAAAAAAGAAAAAGGAAAGAAAAAAAAACAAGGATCGTGTAGCCAGTGATGCACTCGCTGACACGCAACATGCAGCACCGAAGCTCGCTTAGCTTAAACGAAGAAACAAGAACACGATTGAAAAGGGATGAATCAAGAAATCGAGTGAACGAGGCCTCAAGACATCAAAAAAGGATGAGGTCGGCTACCGATAAGCTGGTGCAACGCGCTGCGCTAGATGACGCTACTCTGCAAAAGATGAGCAAAACTGCTTGAAGGGTCGAATGTAATGGTGTGATTGGTCGGGAAGAGCTTGTCCGGATTCAACCTACGGTTGCGCGGTCGATCAGCGTAGTAGCCATAGGACCACCCACCCTCGTCAGGACGCGTCACGTTGATGATCTGGCCGATGTTCAGTTGGAGTTGTTCGCTGTCCTGCGGCGCCCAGTCAGCAATCGCCACGACTTGCGGGCAATCCCAATGCAAGTAGTTTGACTCGTCGCGTGGCGGATCAAAAGCCTCCAGCCACTTGGTTTTCTCCTGTGCGGTGTTACAATGGAGGATGAAAGGCTCCATATCTGATGCCATATGCCCTTTGTTGAGAAAGAGCATGAATAAGTGTTGAGCCTCGGGACGATCCCCGGGCAAGCCCTCGTGGTCCTGGATCCGAACACGCTTGCGGTGAATTTGCCGCTTAATGATGCTCTTTGATCCAAGAAACTGCTTCTTGAGAATCAAAACCATGTCCGAGAGCAGCACAAGTTCAGCCGGCTTAACTCGTGCCACACGGCCATCCTTGATGAGCACACGCTTCACGGGGCCTCGATGAATCAGAGTTCGTGAAGGCCCTGCGATAGGTTCATGGCCCTTCATGTCCAGCGTTTCCTCAAGCTCCAACAAGCTCAAGTAGTTGTCTTCCATGCGCGCAATCTCATTGCACTCGTCCGCCACGTCGCTGAGTTGCTGGATCAATCGCTGCATGGCCGCATAGTCCTCACTGTCCTCGGGGGTTGCCGCTAAAATGCCGTTCATCAACAGTGGGTAACGCGCGACGCGCTGCACTGGCTCGATGACATAGCTATGGATCGTCAAACCCTTATGACTAGCTTCGGAGAACTGTTGCAGGAAGAGATCCACCTGCTTGGAGTTCTTGCCCAGATGGTGCATGGCCGGAGGTGCCACACGACTGTAGTAGGTAAGCGCGAGGCGCAGTGCATCCAAATGAAAGTCAAACTTATCCACGATGGTTTCCACGACAAGATTCTCGTTACGCCGCTCCTCAAGGTCATCGATGAGAGCTTTGCTAGTCTGCTCCAACCGCTCGACACACTGCCACAGACATCATGAACGAACGCGAGAAGCGCGAGTTAGCTCATAGCCACCATTGACAGCGAGATATTACGGTTAAAGCACCACTTTGACTCGGCAACATTACATAATTGAATAAGTGAAGCGGGGGTACGATAACTCACGTCTTTAAGATCCTCAACAATGTCCTTGGACAAAATGTCATCATGATCCGATGCACGATTGACCATTTGATCGCCCACTTTGGTACGAGCGGCCACCAGGAGGGGCACGATGAATTGCTGTTGGTTTGAACATGACATCCCACAGGGAATGAGCTTTGGTGCGGTTCAACGGCGCCCAAAGAAGCAGGCAACCCTGCTCCCAAGACGATGCTCACCTTCTTGAACGATGCGAGGTTTGCCTTGTACGTTTTTTCAGTCTCGAGGACTTCATTGATGGCATCCTGGCGCCGCAACTCCAGCTTGGTCATGGAATCAGCAATACCCGAGTCAATGACATCCTGGCGATAGCGCCAAAGCTTTGATTGCAGCTCGGATATGGGTGCCGGGGCTGGTGGCGGCAGCGCTGTCATCTCCGCCGGCCGACACTCCTCCACGGATTCGTAAATAGGATCCCTGACAGTGTCCATCACAAAGCAAGAGACAGGTGAGGCTAGAACGGGCATGCACAGGGTTAAAAGAAGAAAGGAGGAAAAGAAAAACAACAGGGGGTGGCTGGGCGAGTGCCGTTGCTAGCGTCACTATCGCCATACCGTGATGGGTTGTTAAAGGCTTCCTGCACCGTTGAGCGAAATACATCATAGACCTTGCTGGAATCATGCCAGTCAGCCTCGTCGATTTGGACTGGGGCGCCATAATCCATGGACACGGTCGTGGCTCCTGCCGATGGCGAAAGATGTTTGTCTGGTTCCTCAAAGTGAAGGTCATCGTCATCACCACCAGCACCGTGTGACCGAGACCTTGCTGGTGCGTCCTCGGCTGGTTGATGGCGGCGAGCTACAGGAACGGATCGACTGTTGCTCTGTGTGCTGTTCTGACTTTCCTGCAAGGCGTCAAAAGTTTCATCATCAGACCAATCAGCATCATCAAACTCATAGTCCAAGTCTAGATCCGAAAAGTCTGAGTTTGAATCCAGGCTGGCGATTGAGGGCGTCCGCTGCGGTGGGTTGACGTCAGCGTCTGCATTTGAGGCAGTGTCCGGCGGCGAGCCGCGCTCTGGTATCGACACGGAAGACGCTTTCTGATCCCCAGTCACCAAACCGGGCGGTGCTGATGCAGGTGGCGCACCGGCCGCAGGTGCAGAGGCTGAACCACCTGCGGCACCAACAACTGTGGGCTTTTTGGGCGGCAGAACCGGTGGCTTCCCACTCGAAGTGTCTGAGGGCGGCTTTGTCACGACAGGAGGCGTGGCTGAGGGGGTAGCAGCAGCAACTGGGGCCACACTCGCTGGAGTGACATTCGTCGGGGTCACACTCGCCGAGGTCGCGCTCGCTGGGGGGCGGGTGGCAACTGGGTTACTTTCAACGTTGACAGCTGTATCGGATGCAGTGGCCACAGAAGTCTTGCGTGAAAGCACGGCCGCAGCCACGGCAGCGTCCAGGGCTTTGTTCACACCCACAGGCTTGCTTGATGGTACAGCCATGGTAGAAGGAGGTCGGGCGGTTGAAGGAGGACGAAGCGCCACGGATGTTGGCCGGGATTGACCGATGGGCGCTGCAATAGGTGTGGGGGCGGATACGAGCGAGGCGCGCGCCTCTGCACGCGCAGAGGCGGCAGCATTGGAGGCTGGACTGGCAGTTGTGGTAGATGTTGCGCTAGTGCTGGGCACTTTGGTTGAGGCCGTTGGAGGAGGAGGATTGCCAAAAATGCCAAAGGCGAGTTGGGCTTGGCTCATCAGAGTGTCGGGATCAGACGACGATACGTGGGGCAGACTCGTCGCCGCGACCTGAGCCATGGGCGAGGGTCGTCCTGAAGCGTTCTGTGAATTGGAGCTGGGGGGTGCGGCTATGGCCGCCGGTGGCGGTGGAGGTAATGCGGTACCGGGAGGGACTGAGGTGGATGGCCCCAGATTGACAAAGGCAACGCTGTTCTCATGAGTGCGCGATGTTGAAGATATGCTTAGCGAGTCTTCCGACGCCGAAACCGATGGTAGAGAGCGTGTGTCCTCAAAGCCAAAAGCAGACTGAAGCCCATCCTTGCTCCAAAAGTTTTCATCGCGCCAACGATAAAACGGGGGGCGCGACGCCATCACGGTGCCCTTTGGTAGCGAGGTGCAAACAAGAACGCAGCACGGCGCCAGGCGTTTCAAGAACAATGAGATGGGCCGTGATAAGCTGGGATGCGTTGGTGGAAATGAGGCAACACACCTTTTCAAAGCCAAAAGAAGCATCCTGCACATTGGCAATCATGCCGTAACAACGCATGCCCTCACAAATGCGGACGGCCTCAAGCTCGTCACCCGCCACGTTCCGATCGATGAGAAACTCAATCGCATCCCGCGCCTTGAAGCATTTCGGATACTTTTTGAGGCGATGCCGGTTGGTTTCACACTTGACGGCCTTGCGCATCTTCTTGGCGGTGTAACTGGTGATTTCGTACGGGTCGGTGTCTTGGAGATTGGTATCCGGATACTGCCAAAAAAAATAAATAAATAAATAAAAAACAAATAAATAAACAGCATTAGCACCAGCACCAGTAATTAGGGAGGAAAAAAGGAAAAAGAAAATGCTTGAAAAAGCATGTCAGGCGCCCAAACAGGGATAAGCACAACTCACCTGTCGTAAAAACTCGGCGAAAAAGGATTCTGCCGGTTGATCATCTTCTAATTTTTCCAAAGTAGATTCGGCATTGTCATCCGGTTTGGATGGGGAAGTTCCAAGATCTGTGGGGAGGCTATTCTTGCGGGTTGGCAGCGTTGGACTACTATCTGTGGAGGTCTTGTTGGGAGGTTGCAGACGGAAGGATTGGGACAGCTTGGTCGCTGAGAGGAAGGTTGAGCTGGAGCGGCGCGGAGCAGGCTTCGGGCGACCGCTTGCCTCAGCCTGTCTTGCCAGATGTTGAGGAAGTGCAACCTTTGGAGGGCGGGGCGGGGGCACCAGGCTTCGCCCACCATGAGGCTTGGCTCTAATGCCGCGCACAGCCGGAGGCGAGGATGCTGCAACGGAGCTGGAATTCCTCGTGGAGGCTGAGTCTGAAGCACGGGTGTCTTGGGCCAACTCGGTTGAGGTGCGTGAGGGTGTGTCTGAGGGCGGTGGGGGCGGGGGATTTGCTGGGTGTGCAGGCTCGCTGCTGGCTTTGAGCCGCGCTGCTTTGACCTCGTCCGGGATGGGAGCCATGCGACGGGTGGCGTTGGGCGAGGGTTTTTGCCCACGCTCAGCAGGAACGGCTTGGGCACTGGCCGCGGCGGCTGCCGCTGCTGCCACGGCAGCAGCGGGTTGAGAAATGGTGCGTCGAGGCACGCTGGGTCGCATAGCGGGAACACCCGATCCCTCGCTCATGGAAAGCGACTGGGCGCGCAAAGTACTCGTATCCTGAGACTTGGGCCGCGGCTTGGGGTTGGGTCGCACCGGCACGATGATTGGAGCCTGGGCACTGCTTTCGGTGTCGGCTGGGGCAGCCGGATTGGACTCAGTGCCACTGTTCGTGGGCGTATCACGGCTATGGGAGGACGAAACCGTTGCAGTTTGGCGGCGCGGAGGCAACTGAGGCCGCAAACCAGCAATAGGGGCCGCTGGTTTAGCGTCGAATGTAAAGGTGGGTGATAGCGAGCCGCGCCGTCTTTGAGCGGCGTCCGCCGCGGCGTCTGCCACACCGCCAAGAGTGGTGACATGGCCGGGCGGTGCATCAGATATGCGCCGCGCAGCTGGTTTGGGGCGAAGGGAAGGTCGGGCGCCTCGCGGTGGAGAGACCTCTGTGGCTTGGTCTGAGTTTCTGTTGGAGGAGGGCGCCGAGTTGGTTGCCGAAGCATTGCCGCCCTCTGCGGCTGAGGTGCGTTGTCGAGGTTGAGGTTTTGGAGATGCGGGACTGGAGATGGCCAGGGGGCTACGAGCGAGTTCATGTGATGGACTGTGGGCTCCACTGGGTCCCGAGGCGCTCGGAGACCGAGGACGCGCTGGCTTGGAATCCCCTCGTGAGTTGACGGGTGAGTTCCGGCGAGGTACTGGAGGCGATGCTTTGTTGGGTGGGGGCGGGCGTGCGATCACGGTTGAGCTTCGCGCGCTTGTCGAAGGTGACTCGGCGGTGCCACTCTGTTTTTGTTCGCCATTTTTGGCCGCAGATGTTGTCCCGCCGCTGCTTCGCCGCGCAGGATTCGAAGAGGCTGACGGAGCGGTTTTGGCTCTTGGTCGGACTTGTAAGTCGGCCGGTTTGGCCGGAAGGGCTGCCAAAGACCAGCGGGCGTTGCAGTAGCAAGAATGAGCGCCGGTGAATCAATTAACCCTTTGGCCAGGCTCGTGTGCGCCCTAAGACTCTTGTGGGCGCTCGTCTTGGCGAGAGGGATACATGACAAGCAAAGCAGATGAGGCAGGTGTGTACCTGGCTTCTGGCTCATGTCGCCAGCAAATCCAGGTCAAGGCGGGAGGGCTTGCGGGCGTGTTGCGGCGAAAGTTCGGTGCACACACAGAGGGGCTAGGTTGAAAAACGCGCAGCCAGGATCAAGCACCGAGCCATGATCGAGCTGGCTTGCCGGCCCACCCTTGCATAGAGAGCTGAGGCCACACACCCTACAGGTACTGGACCAATGTTCAATGAGACAAACAGGGCCCAGTCATGTTGAGCGTTTTCGAATTTTCGCAAGGGCTCAGAAGACGAAGGCTTGGCAGGTCATGCCAGGATACAGGATGGGAGAAAGGCAATAACAGACCAGGAACAAACGGGCAGAGCGGACTTGATGTGTGGCGGTGGCGGTGGTGTTCTGCTTTGTGACTGAGGCAGCAGCTGGCACCTGGCGCGCCAAAGCTGCAGCGCGGCTTGACTGGATGAGTACTACAGAAAGGAAAAGGAAAAGAAAAAAAAAAAAAGAGGGGCAGATGACGTCAATGATGGTGCCAGGCGACAAAAATGAAGCAAATCTGGATGCAAGCGTAACAAGATCCCTCTTCCTCCACCCCACCCTTGTGCCTGGTCTGATGGGGTGTTTGATGAGACAATGTGCAGACAAAAAGGTGGGGCACCAGTCCTGTTGTCGACCCCAAGGAGCGCGCTCGCCAGTTCAGATCGGTGGGCAGTGGCAGGCAACAAACAAACCTGCAAAGAGCTTCAGCAAAACCAGGAGCTCAACACCTCTAGGCACGAGCTCTGAGCCACAGCCACCGTCTCTGCTCTACCCCACCTTGTACAAGTACGCGGAAAAAAAAGACAAGGGCAGTGGAGCTCCAGCGGGGACGAAAGGAGAGGCCAGGGGCGCAGGGCGCGCGACAACCAGATGGATGCGTCGTTTGCTCTCTCTCGTTTGCTCTCTCTCTCTCTCTCTCTTTCTCTTCTCTCCCTCTCGTCTCTCTCAACTGGACCACCATGAAACCCGCAAACACAACAACAACAACAAGGCGGGTTACTGATCCACTTTGCGCAGTGGCGGCTGCATCAAGTTGAAGAATGGCAGCACAAAGTCTCTGTAGTTTGAAGGTTGTCCTGCTACATTGCGATAAAAACCCGAATATAGACAGCATAAACCATTCGCCTGCCAATTGTCAGATGAAAATCAATGCTAGTCTGGACCACTTGGTAGCGGCGCTCGCGCGTCGAAGCCACCGCCACAAAAACAGGTGTGCGCAACAGTTGTTTCACATCAGGGGTCTTCCTATAGACCCATAGAACCCCCATCCGAACCCAGCTACCAACTGTCATCAAGCCCAAGACGCCTCTACAGGTCCAACCAGGCATACAAACAAAAGAACTGAAAGAACTGATTTGTCAGCCTCTCCCTCCCCTGTTCATCTCTCCTCCTCTCTCTTCTCTCTCTCTTCCCTCCTCCCTCAAACCAATTCAATCCCTCTTCTCTCCTCTCTCCTCCCTCTTCTCTCTCTCCTCCCTCTTCTGACCGCTGCGCATCAAGGCAGATTGATCTTTTTCTCTTCCTGCCCGACTTTGGCTTGGATCACTGCCACACTCTCTCTCCCTCTCCCTCTCTCTCTCCCTCTCTCTCTCCCTCTCTCCCTCTCTCTCTCTCGCCGTGTACACACTCACGCTCAATCTCTTCTGCCGCGGGTCCGAAAAGCCCCCGCTCCAGCCCCTTCTGTTGCCACCAGCCATCGTCACCGCAGCTTGCAGCAGCCGTCTCCAGCCCTCGGACCTTCCTTCAGACCGATCGCGCTGGGTGCAGAGAATCATGGCGTGGGAATGAAGTAGAAGTGCAGACCTACCAATAGCCCAGCTCGTGTATCAACCATCACGCACCTGCCCTCGAGAGCCGGAGTCCCTCCAGGGCTTGCCCATCGACTTGACCCATTGCGCCCGTGCTTCTGCTTCATCAGCATTCACACCAATCGGCATGACCAGCCTCTTTGATCGTGCCACGAGCTGCCTCAAGGCCCTGCCTGCGAGCAGTTTGCCTGCCCATGCCCCAGAAGCGCATGACGGCACCGACGTGGCAGCCGCTTACAAACAGGGTCTCAAGACGGCACACACCCTACAAGGCAGTGACCTCTGTGACCTGCTTGGTGTCAACCCTTGCCAGGGCCTCTCCAAAACCGTGGCCAATGCCCGCCTGGACAAATATGGCCTCAACGAACTCGCCCCCCTTCAGAGCACCCTCCTTGGCTTACAATCCTGGTCTCAGAAACGCTATAGTCGCCCCGCCTTGGTCCTCCGCGAGGGCCGCTTTGCCGAGGTCAAGGCTGAACACCTCGTCGTTGGCGACATCATTTACGTCGAGCAAGGTCAAGACCTGCCTGCCGATGTGCGCATCCTCTACGCCCAGCCTACCGAAACGCCCACCTACAGTCTAGACAGTCAAGGCGCTTGGCTCGAATCCCGCAAGCCGAGTCCGCCCGTGCTCGATGCCTTTGTCCCATGCAACATTCCCCCCTTTGCTGCTCAACACGGTTGGTGACCGCGTTCGTCCGTGTGCTTTGCCCCCTTCTGACCTCGTCCTCTCCTTTGGGAATCTTCTGGCCGACTGGCTGTCATTTCTTGTGGGGCCGTTGACCGCCCCTTCAACTGACACCCTTGCCGTCTCTTGCGGATTTGACCCCCTCTTATAGATGTCTCGCCCAGCCAGGCCTTTGATAAGGCCAACAACATGGGCTTTCGAGGTGCCTCCGTCGTTCAGGGCAGCCTCATTGGAGCTGTCACAGCCGTAGGCCATCAATGCCTGATTAGCAAGCTCAAAGTCTCGCCCCTGAAAGATGGTCAGCCCCCTCGAGTCACGCAACGAGTGGACAAGAAAAAGCTGCAAAAAGTCGCTCTCAAGGTCGAGTCCTTGGGTCTACGTGTCAAGCACTTTGAAACCTACCAACCCCTCTGTGGCATGCGCAATGTCACCGTTATCATCTCCGTGAGCCAGAGCATCGCCGCCGAACTCAACCCAGCCCTGACCAAGCTCGTCATGCAGGGCTTTCGCATCATCCTCGCCTTCTGCGGTGATGCCAAGTCAGACGTCGTGCGCCAGCTGCCCAACCCAGCCATCGGCTCGCCCATTGACTTGGATCGCGTTTACGATTTTAGCGTGACGGCGGCCATCAACGAGTTTGTGGCCCATGCCGCCACAGAGTCTGCCATGCTAACTGTCGCGACCTCTGAAACCATCAAGGACGTTGTCATTGCGGCCAGCGAGCACTTCAACAATGAACCTGTCGTTCTTTTCTCCGATCGCATCGAAGATGCACCCGCCCTGACACGAGCCACGCTTGGTGTTTGCTCTTGGCTGGCACCGGCCACCGTCCTTCAGGTTAGTTTATCCCATTTATTTTTTTTTTTTTTCGCTTCTCTCGCATCCTTGGGGATTGGTGATGGTCTGCCTTTGGTTCGGCTTCCTTTCCCTTGCTCACCGTGCCATTTTGCCATCCTGTCATCCTGTATACTTGTGTAGTCGGCACATGCAATTGCTGGACCCAAAGGTCTCGAGCGCTTAGCGCTGTTTCTGAAGGTGTTGAAAGAAAGCACCGAAATTCTTGGTTGAGCCTTTTTTTGCCCCACACCACCAATCAGCTGCTGCCATGTAACATTCTGATATCCTTTGTCAAAGTGGCGATTGGAGTGACCAAAGAACGTCCAGTCGAGTAGTTGCCAGTTCTGGCCCCTTTGTTCCGCTGCCATTGCCCCCGGAAATTGATCTTTTACAGCTAGCTGCCTTGACAACGAGCTTTGGAACATGAAATCACACACACACACACACAAAATTCAAATTTGCCAAAAAGAAAGCAAAACGAGAAAGCAAGCGAATTGAATTATCATCAACACCACCGGGAGTCAACACCCTCGAGCTCGGGTCCGGGGCCTTGTCTGGCGACGTTCCACCTCCATACGGGTGTGCACCACCATCATGCTGCTCAGTTTGACACCGCTGGAGTACCTCAAGGTCAGTGCCGGCTTTGCCGATCAGATTTACCGTCATCGGCACTGCTGCCTCGAGCTCTTCAAACCGCCTCCTCAGCTCCCGAATCAACCCCCCTTGCGGTTTCGTCCGCCTCAGGTGCCGGGCCTTGAACGCAAGTGTCTGCAGACCTTGCCCTCATCCTCGGGCAATGCAGACAAAGTAAGCTCTTGCGATCCTGATGCGAGGCGCAATCTATTTGCGCTCTTCCGTCAGACTGGGATTCTGCACGAGCACACGACCATGCCAACATGGCTTGTTGAGATGCATCCGCTGACACCCTATCGCGCCGCCCCTGACACAGTTGGTCGTGGGTGACCGAGATGGCTCCGTTGGCGTTTTCGCCCTCAAGAAGGGTGTCCCTCAGGTACAATTCTGCTTCCACACAGAGTCGGCGCTGTTCCCGGCCAAGTGCCTGCGTTGTGCCTGCTTGTGCCTGCCACGCTCATTCTGTTGGCTCCTGTGAAACACCTCCTTCACAGCCCGTCTTCAAGACCATTGGTGGAACGCCCATTGATAGCGTTGTTCTATACAAGGAACGCATTTTTGTGGCGGCCAACACCGAAGTAGGACCCGTGTTGTTGACAAACGACAAACCCTGGTCGACGCGGCCCCAGCGCCGCCGCAACTCATTCTCTTGTCTGCTCCCTGACGTAGGTGCGAGGATACAGCAAGAAAGGCAAAAACTTTTTCAACATTTCCACCTTCATGGCCGAGCGCATTCGTCACATGTACGATCAGTTTTAAGTTGGACTAGAATTGTCCCTTGATTCTCAAAGACACGCGCCTACCCCTCGTTTATCCTGATTGGACGTGTGTTCTTTCCCGGCGCATTTCCCAACCACAAGGTGTATCCGGGACAAGACGTTGCAGCTCGCTGGAGAGCACGTCTATTCCCATTATATCGACAACATTGATACCCACCAGTACATGTGTATGGAGACCATCCTAGACATGGTCACGGTACAGCTTCCCGATGACTGTGAACTTGTGCCAGCCCAAGCGTGAGTCGAGGCGTAACCTGCACTTGCATCAGAAACGATTCACATTCTACTCCCACCAGCGCCTTGAATTCACCTACCGACGTTTTGATGGCCAGGCCACCGGGACGCCCGCCACAGCCTGTTTTGGCATGTGCTGATCGCGTGCTGAGAGTGCTTGAGGTGATTTGAGCCACCCACGCCCCCCCCCCGCCGTGGTTTGTCTCATTGTTGCCGTTCTCACACGATCACGGCCGACCGCCAATTCAGGACAACCGATGCACACTGACAATCAGCCTGCAGGAAGTCCCTTCTGCGTTGGCATCTTGCACCGGCACCACACGTAAGATCGGTCAAATGCCTGCGCATGTGGCAGTCAGTCCAGATGGGCTTGTGCAAGAATGCCTTCTTGCTTCGCTTTCCACGCCCGTTCTTTGAACTCACGGTGATCTCTTGCTTAGGAGGTGACTCGGATGGGCGACTTCTTTTCGGTACCCAGCAGGGTTCCTTTGGCCTGATTCAGCTTGGCGCGTAAGTCTGGATCGCACTTGCCCTGTTCCAGCGTCATGGGCAACTCAGTCCACGGACATGGCGCCTGGCCGCTTTCCAACAGAAATGGCTTTCAGTACATCTGGATGGTTGAGGCGGATGGCGAGGATGCAGGTTTGTGTCGTTTGGTTGGCCCTTGACGAGAAAGTGATGAAAGCAAGAAACCAAAAGCAGCAGCTGGCTCGTCATCAAAGCACAAACAATTCCCTTCTCCCTCTCCTCTCCCTCTCCTCTCCCTCTCCTCTCCCTCTCTCTCTCTCATTCTCCCTTTGCCTTTAGCCGTCAGTGCCATCGCCGCCTATGACGTCTCTGGTGACAGTGTGGAAGAGATTCTGGTGGGACGGCTCGACGGCACCGTCCAAGTTTACGCCTTCAACTCCCAGCACCCCGAGGACCCACCTGAAGAAGTCTACATCATGGTACAGTGAATGACTCTTGATATCTCGTCTGAAGGGCTTCAGGCACCCGGTGAAGCATCTCACTCTGCTTGCACCGCTTTTCGTTTGGACGGTGCATTCAACAGAAATTCAATTCAGGCATTGCTTCCATCTGTGGCGCCAAAGCGACGTCCCGCCATCATGCGGAGGTCCGACACGTCACAATCATTGATTCGCCTGCTGTACCGACGCCCAGTCCTGGCATTTCTTGTCATTACCGCTGGGCGCATCAAAACGATGCGGTCTCAAGGTTTTGCCTGGTGGTGTCAATGATTAGGTCGTTGTGGGCACCTTCAATGGTCAGATTTTGGGTCTGACCACCGATCCAGCCGCAGAAAGTTATGCCACTGCCCTGCAAGGCGATGCCACTGTGGCGGGAGGCGAGCAATCTGTCGCCCGGTACGAACGATGCTGCGCATGTCAGGCATAATTGATTGCCTCTTGACCTGGCCAGACAACTTTTACATGGCGATGCACCTCGGATCATCAGGTTGGAAAAGTCCATTGCATTGCTTGAGCAACAGCTTGCTGCTGCGCAAAGCAAGGGCACAGCCGCCACCTTGATGGAGCAATTGGAAGTCCGCCACTCGGTATGTGCTGTATGCCCCCACCAGGACGCTCGAATGTTGTTATTCAATTTGTTGCTTTTTTTTTTTTTTTTTTTTTTTTTTTTTTTTTTTTTTTTTTTTTTTTTTTCCAAAACTTCTGATGCAACCAATGTCTTGCCAGTTTGACTTGCGCGCCCGCGAGGCGAGCTACGTCTTGTCGCTTGAAGCACCGGTGGCCATTAAGATGGTGATCTTAACGTGCGATGTGGCCGTGGATTTGCTGGACGCCAAGACCAATGCGGCTGTGGCCACCTTTACCCTCAACCAAGTGGGTAGATGGCTCTCTGAAATGCATTTTGAGCCTCCCGGCTTACTTTGCAAACACTCAACAATGCTAAATCAAACCCGCTTGGTGGCACGACAGGCTACGCGTGGAGTCAACGCTGCCTATCGATTCCAAAGCAATACATCCCAGCTCAACTTGAAGGTAGGCTTCGCATCCAGACTGTTGCACTGGAGCTTTCATGATGAATCGCTCCATTTTGGTAGCTTGAAGCGAGAGGGTCAATAGAAGGAAAGAGCTGTGGCATGACAAAAAAAAAACAAAAAAAAAAACACAGCGGCTTCCTCAAGCATCCTGACCGCACCTTGTGCATAGGTCCGCTCAATTGAGGGCCAGGCCGGAGTTTTGGAGGTATTGTCTGCCATTTCATGTTGACACCTGATGCGGCACCGCAATCACTCAGGCCTGCGTGTAATGGCGTGACGAGATGGATCACTTGCTGTTTTCTTGTTATGGTGTGCCCCCGTCTGCAGGTTTTTGTTGTTCTTGACATTCCCATGACCATGGCGCGATCCTTCTCCTATCCCATCCGTGCGCTTGCCCTTCACGAGCGCACCAACAATCCGATTGATGAGAACCGGTGTGACCCTGATTCTTGTCTTGTTTCGTCAGCTAGCCAGCCACTTGCATCTGTCGCTGACTTGCATGGACATTGCGTGTCTTAATGGTAGACCATTGAGCACCTTGAACCTCAAAGGCAGCTTTGACGTGCATCAAGCCATGGCTTGGCTGGGCAGGTGTCTACCTGGCATTAATGCGGCCGAGTCCGCGCAAAAGGCCTGCCTTCAGTTTGAGTCATCATATCTTGGTACACAATTGGAGTTGGATGTGAGGTAAATTTCATGAAAGAGCGACCTCTGGCACGCTGAAAGAACGCGGATGTAAGTTGCTGGGAGTGGCCATGTCTCACAAGCACATGCTACTTCGTAGTGATGGCTCACTCAAGGCGCGCGCTGACAACTGGTCCACTCTCTGCATTGTCCGTGATGTGGTGTTACGCGCCGCGACGGAAAGCAATGCGCGCATCGAATTTAGCGCGGGTACGCCCAGACTACACCATCTCCGTTTGAATGCCAAATTTTGATGCCGAGGCTAAATCGCTGGCGAACCTCCTATGCGTGTCTCTCCGCAGATTGCCATCCAGAAGCAGCGCTGTACATCATCACGCTACTGGAGCCCATGCTGCGGGAACAGCTGGAATTGACAAAGAAGATTGAGATTCTACAAGCGCTCAAAGAGCTGGAAACGCAAGAGGGCAAGGCCGAGGCCTTGACGCCCGACTATGAGCAGATTCTTGGTGAGTTGTCGCTTGGCCTTGCTCTTCGTGCTCTCCCGCCTTGGCTCGTGCTCACCCTGCCACGCTGTCATACATGCTCAGTGCACGCGGCTGAATTGACGGCCGCATTCGAAGCCCACCCCAGTCATCTGGAACGTCTATATGGCATTATTACGGACTTGTACATTGATTTGGCCAAGGCTCAGGTCGGTTTGTGCTGAATTGGACGTGGTCTGCACAGCCACTGACAACCACGAAGCAAGGGAGACGGGGATTAATCCAGGCGCTCGCGCATACCCACTCAATGGTATCTGTACGAGACGAGTGATCGAGCTCAGAAGAAGAAAAAAAGCAATGCGTGCTTACTCATAACCATGTTATGGCTACTTTGGCAGGGTATCAACGGCAAGCCTCATATTCCCCGAGTGATTGATGCTCTCAACGATGAAAACTTTGACATGTTGGTTGATATGTTTCACCAACTGAACAGTGCTGCTTAAGCCCCATGAAAAATATCATGCTGGGTAGTAGGGGGCGTGTGCCCATCTCCAGCATCGCAGGAGGACTCGCGACCGGAAGATAAAGCTTGCTTTTAATGTTCATGCCAGGCAAGGCGCATTTCTTCGTCGGTTGAGATGGCATCCGAGTTAATTCAGAGTGCTGAGCGCCCGCTGGTAGCCATCTTGTCGCACATCCTTGAGAAATTGGACGAGCTCAGTGCCACCAGTACCACGCTCGGCCGGTCCACCGTCACCCTTGACTTTGCTGTCAACCAAAGCAGGGTAAGCACGGAAGAGGCATGAGACAAATTTGTTTTTGGTTCTTGATTTTGTTGCGTGTTTGTTTGGCTTTTGGCTTTTGAGCGACGTTGCATTGACAGGGGGCTGCAGGCAAGAGACAAAGAGCGGTGGGCAACTGGTCGAACTGCAAGTCATTGCAATGATTCGCACGCACCGGGCTGGGTTGATGATGAAGCGGGCTACGATGCGGAGGTGCTCGTCGCGGAAAGCCTTGAGAGCCGCCGCCACACCAGCATAGGCATCGCGTGCTGCCTGTGAGGATTCGGGCAAGAAATGCTGCAAGACCTCACGCTCAATGGCAAGCTGTGATAGAAAAGCACGATGTCGCTCCACCATGTAATGACGCATAGCTTGGAGGTAGTGCACTTCTGTCTTCTTGTCCGGATCTTCGACGGCCGTGCTCGCGTCACCCGCTGTTCCGTGCCGTACGCCCAAGAAGACATCCAGGGCCGCAATGGCTGGACTCTGAGCAGCAGAAGCGCCAAAATAATGCCTAAGTATGTCATAGGCCAAAGACGAAGATTATGTGAGGGCTCGGCACGAAGAGTGCCATGATCGAGTGGCGGTGTTCAACGCACTGAGGCTGCTCGTGGTCAACGCCGGCGTAAACAACACCATTGGGAAGATTGGGATTATTGCGCCAGCCCGCAAGAAAGATGCGGATTTGATTGTAGAAAACATCTGGGTCCAGATGTTCGTGCATGCGGTGCAGTGCCGCCTGACTGGCTTCGATGGATGCGCTCACGCCGTGGAGGGCAGCAGTGACGCCTTTCGCAGCAAGAGCGTATTTGACCAGGGAGAAATCCAGCGGCGAAGCTTGATATGAGGGTTCAATCTAATCAAATGGCGCTTGACAGAGCAATCACTCACCTGCACTATCTTTTTTGGCGGCTGCCTCAATGGCACTCAACATGTGTTGCAGGCTGACACCGCCACGGTACTCAATCTACCCCAGCTTGGTGTGAGAATAGCGTCGGCACGACCCACGATAGGCGTGGCAAGCTCACCTCTGTGGTGACAGCGTAAAACCAAGTTTCGTCGGGAGCTAAGGTGCACAAATTCGTGAAAAAATTGGCCAGGATGAGTTGAGTCGTGTCGGCTCATCTCATCATCGGGCGTACCACCAACCCCAAATGGGGTGAGCTCTTGCTTTGATGCAACGACATCGACCTACTGCCGGTAAACGAGTGGAGAATGTCAATGTTGTCGGCCAGCGGGGGTAAACTGGGATCACGTAGGTTCCAGTTGAACATGTCCACCGTGTAGTGCGTGGCGATTGGTGCGATGCCCAGCAGTCTATGCGTTGCTTTCAGCGGGTGAGAGGCGAGTCAGAAGCTGGAAGGCGCTTCGCGATGGGTCAAGGCACGAACCTGCCGGCGGCATGGGCAAGGGTGGAGAGTGGAGCAGGGATTGTGTCGAGTCCTTGTTCTGCCCCAGCACACCACACATAGGCATTGGTAGCCATGGTCAACAGATGATAGGCGTGAGCTCGCTGACGCCAGGGCAGCCGGCTGAGCGCCTAGATGCCGTCAAGTTGAAGGCGTGGTGAGGCGTTACGCGAGCACCGCGAGCATGGACATCGAAGCTTCGACCGCACCTCTTCTGGTTCCTGCTCCGGATCCAAGACAGCTTGCGCAGCATGGAGAAGCGTAGATCGAAAGGCCTCGGGATCCTGCATGGCCGTACTTAATTGCGACAACAAGGCCTGTGCAACACACGGATTGCGTCCAAGAAGGTGATGTGAGCTGTGAACGGCGCGCCATGGAACCACGCCTGCCCTGCATGGCACTGGGTCAGTGTGCGGCCCACCTCGAGCTCCTGCCAGCCAGCAGGTAGGCGAACATCCTTGGCTTGCACAAGGGGCAAGAACCCGTTCTGCTCAGACGTCTCGAACGCAGCCAGCTGCGCTCGCAGCGACCCGCCTTTGGCTGTGCTCGCCATGCCTGCAGTTGTGGTGACGGCTACTTCGGGCATGGCTGACAACCACCCGAGCGACCGTGCGTCGTGACCCCAACCGCAAGTTGAATAGCTCGACCTTCGAGGGTGGCCCGCGAGTGAGCATGTGCGCGCGTGTGTGTGTAACACACACTTTTCTTTTACTCAACGCGACAGATTGTGAAAGCACAACATGAGATCCCTTTCGCGCATTTGTCAGCTGTGTGTGTGTGTGTGTGTGTGTGTGTGTGTGTGTGTGTGTGTGTGTGTGTGTGTGTGTGTGTGTGTGTGTGTGTGTGTGTGTGTGTGTGTGTGTGTGTGTGTGTGTGCGTGTGTGTGTGTGTGTGTGTGTGTGTGTGTGTGTGTGTGTGTGTGTGTGTGTGTGTGTGTGTGTGTGTGTGTGTGTGTGTGTGTGTGTGTGTGTGTGTGTGTGTGTGTGTGTGTGTGTGTGTGATGACATCCAATGGTTGCAGCACAAGTTACACCCGCATCATAGATAGACACGGTGAGTCATCGGTGTTTCCAATTATTGACTTCTGTTGGTATAGGAGGTGCAGAACGCAGGGCAGCGCGCAGCGCGCCTGCGTGGCTAACTCAATACCGACTTTGTGGTATCTGCAAATGCCATCTCAACAAACAGCAATTTAACAACACGTGTGGGCCCACCGCCACGTGTGCTGTGTGGCATCATTCGAGCACAATGCGCTCGACCGCTTGACCGTTGCTTTGATCCTGCTCGACCGCCACCTCAGCCAGCTGGCCGTTGTCTTGAGACAGCACGACATCCCGGTACTTGTGAAAGCAAACGGGAAGGGAATCTGTGGGCCGCAGCAGGACCTCTTGCTTGACAACTACCCATGCCAAATAACGCAGTGATGAGCGAACCAAGGCACAGGGACAACAGGTGTAGCCACCAATGTGTAACCACTGTCGCAAATCTTGTAGACCGACGCGACTGACCTCGCAGTACGTCATTGACAATGGCAGGTGCAGCTGCTGGATCTTGCTGCATTCGACGACTAACGTCAGCAAAATAAGCCGAGGCTGGACCTTTGTACCTACTCCACCCAATGCCGAAGAAAGTGGTGGATGAGGAACCTTTCAGCACAAATGCTTGCTGCCATTCTTGACTCAAGCCATGAGCGCATATCCTCGGGGCTGACCAGCGAATCAAGCGCTTCTCCAAATCGCAAAGCTGACCCACGGCGCCTCTCGCCGCTTCCTCCTCGCACTAATTCCAAAGTAAAATAACAACAGTGAGAAGAGCATGTGTCGCGTGAAGCAACCACCAAGGGAACAGGCCGCTTCAAGGAAACGCACCACTTGTCGAAACAAGCGTGAACTGCGCACTTCACGCAAGAGTTCTGAATCGGCAAAGGCCGAATTATCCAGCGGGTGCAGCTTGATAGCAGCCTCCTTTTCCTTTTCCCGTTCCTCGCGCTCCGTTACATCACGTTGACTCCTGTCCACGACACCACCGATGCTTGGTCATGACACGTGTCGAGCACGAAAATTGTGCATTTGCGCCTCGCAGCAGTTTTGGACTCCCGCGAGCCCAACATTCAAAGAAACGCACCGACTTTCATCCATAGCCTTAGACATGGCCATTCGGTTCACAAGCTCAATGTACTCCTCATCCGCCAGCTCCTAGTTGCACGTATTGCAAAGGAGGGGCGAGGGCAGCCCAATTGAGCTTCAACAGACAAAGCGACTTGGTCGTTCCTTCCTCCGACCCCCCAAACTTCCAAAGAAACTTTGCGTGCACACAAGAACAAGGGTTGTGCAGCTCAAGTCGCCCCGAGCTGACTAGCTGCTTTTGAAAGACAGACACGTTCAAGGGTGCACACTCACGTAAACGGCGCTTTTTGAAGCTTCCTCGCCCTGCTCATGCAAGGAGTTGATGGCGTTCAAAACAAATGGCCATGGCACTCGGCGAATTAACGAATAAAGTACCACACTCTCTGCGTCAGGCTTGCATTGCTGTGTGGGTTGCTCCGATCTGGTATTGACAAGAGCATCGTTGAGTCAGAAGACGACAGGTTTGCAAAGATCTTGAGGCTGATTTGCACACACACACACACACACGCACACACGACCGTGCAACGATGAGCGCAACTAACGTGGCTCGAATGGCAAACTGGCGGCTGGGATTGAGCTCGAAAGAAACCCGTTGGCCCACAAAATCCACCTTGACAGCACACAGCTCGCCAGAGAGGTGGACATAGCTACACATGCATGGGATGCATCGCGTCAAAGTCTTGTGAAGAGAGCGCATCAATTGGCCCTTAATCTTGCTTGCCGTGCTCAACTTACAGCGGATGTAACTTTTGGCGAGTCTGATGCTGCTTGTGACAAACATTGATGGCACGCACGAGCGTATCAGGGAGGTGTGTCCAGCTGACAGCCCCTGGTGCCTGCGATCAAGACACAGAAACATGAATGAGACGAGCAAGAAAGTAGCTGTTTGTGCAGCACCGAAGAAACCAAAGTACAGCGTACCCCTCGCAGTTGACCCCGAGTAATGTTCATCATCCAGCGTGGCTGTAGTTCCCCGTTAAGGAAGATGGCGTCTGTAACTGCACGACCTGCCGCCCCTATAAGCACGCCAAGTTTAAAGCACATTCAACCACTGCCTCTCCCTCGCTCCCTTCCCCGCGCAATGATCAAAAGGAAAACGAGGGCCCACCTGCCACGGTCGTCGGTGGTGCGTGCTGTACAGCGGTTGGG
Source organism: Monosiga brevicollis MX1 (assembly GCF_000002865.3). Lineage (NCBI taxonomy): Eukaryota > Choanoflagellata > Craspedida > Salpingoecidae > Monosiga > Monosiga brevicollis. The sequence continues at coordinate 652,371 of NW_001865043.1, forward strand.
GGTGGGTGGGACTGATTGCTGGATGAGCGTGGCCCCGTCTGCAGTGCTGGTGACTGTGAAAACGCATGCTGACGCTCAGACGGGGGTTGAGACGGCAAACGCCCTGGTGCAGGCGGCACCACGCTGTGCCGCGGTGTAGCAGAGGTCTGCGATTGCGTTGAGGAAGTGGCTGCGGCGTGCTGCTTGGACGGCTTTAAAGTCACCAGCGCCCGCTTGGCAGGAGGCGCAGCAGTGCTAGAAGCTGAAGATATGGAACCATGTCTGGCGGGCTTCGCCTGGGGCATGCGCGGCCCAGCGACTGCCTGTTGCTGGAGACGATGTCGTTGTAAAATCTGGGAAATTGAGCAAGCAAAAAAAAAAAATTACATGTGGACGTGGAGCACTGCGCGACTTTAGCATTGAATAGCATGAGCAAGTCAGGGCTGCTGGACACGAACCTGGCGCGCCAGCTCCTCGAATGGCTGGCGCTGGGCATTTGAAAGCCCTGTCCAAGTTAGTCGAAGGACATCGTCGCTGGCAGTGACACCCGCTCTTCTTTGCTCTAAACACGAGGCAACGTATCAGGGAAGGCAGGTGGTGAAAGAGCGAAAGTGAACCGGGGTCCCACGAAGGAAACGTCAAGTGTATGTCAGCACGAAAGCTGATAAAGGGACCAGGGCCAGCGCCACATTGGACGCCAGGTACGCGGCGGGACATAGACGAACGCTGGCAGAAAACGGTGAAGCCGGTCACTTGAAGTGAGGATTGCTTGTTGGCATCGGACGGGATGCGCTGCTGTTGATGGGAGTGTGCCACTGCTTGAGCGCTGGGGGGAGCACGAGGCTGCTGGTGCGCTGAGGGTGGCTGTGACTGCGGTGGGACCAAAGCATGAGCCTGGGCTTGCGTCTGAGTCAGCGGTGCCTGAGACTGAGACTGAGACTGAGACTGAGACTGTGACTGTGACTGTGACTGTGACGATTGGACTTGAGCGCGGTGCCAGTTCAACGCAGCATTGGTATCCTGGCCGAGCTGGTCCTGTTTGACGTCTTTGAGGGTACCGACTGGGCTCCTGGTGTGTGTCATGTGGCACCCGTCGATGGTAGGCAGCAGCGCACATGATTAGGTGAGAAGGCAAGGCAGAAAGAGGCGTCGACTCGAAACATATGCGTACTGACCAAAAGGCGGGGTGCACCATCTTCCGAGCCGTAGGATCACTCTGCATAATTGCTTTCAGTTGTGCGATCAGCTCAGCCTAGTTCGTGATCGCCCCGTGCCGAATCAGATAAGTTTGGGCGACATGAAGACACGTTAAATTGCCTACAACTGGAAGAACGGGAAGCCACGCGTAGCAAGCAGCAGTCGTGCTGCTCTTTGCGAGGGCTTACTTTTTTGCCATAGGTCTTATACCCCATGGCTCTGAGATATAGCTTGAGGTCGGCCACTCGAAGCTGGGACCAAGGATTAGCCATCCTGACCGGTGGAGTCTGCAGTGCGCCGCCTATTTGACGGTTGGTCCAGCTCGGCCGTTCAGGATCTTTGCGCCAAACCAGCTCGCACGCCAAAGGCGGGCAAGGCGCGAGAGCGAACCCCCTGCGCGACCCGCAATTCAACGAACGTAGCGCAGCCCGCCGTCGCACGCCCGTCCCTGGCGGTCTAGAATGACCATCCCCGCCGCCACCTTGCCAAAAAAAGTGTGTGTGTGTGTGTGTGTGTGTGTGTGTGTGTGTGTGTGTGTGTGTGTGTGTGTGTGTGTGTGTGTGTGTGTGTGTGTGTGTGTGTGTGTGTGTGTGTGTGTGTGTGTGTGTGTGTGTGTGTGTGTGTGTGTGTGTGTGTGTGTGTGTGTGAATGCACGAATGTGAGAGAGAGAGAAAGTGTGTGAATGTTTTATAACGATCTTTTATCATCGAGTGATGAGTGATGGACAAGTCAATTGGACGAGGCTGAAACTTGAACTAACTGAAGGCTGGTGGCAGCGGTGGGCATGCCAGCGTGAAACCTTTGGACGTTCAGGGGAAAGACTCTGTTGAGCATAGGAGCCAAATCATGCAAATCACAGACTTTGGAAGAAAAAGGAAAAGACAATAAACTCAAGATTGAAATTCAAAGAGAGACAAGGGGCATCAAGCACTCGACCTCAATCGAGCTCAACAGGCATTTAGCACATGGTCATGGTCATTGCTGCTGGGCTTGGGCTTAAGCGCGCGTGTACAGGGCCTTGCGGCGAAACCACTTGGCAATGGTGTTGCCGTTGGCGTCGACCATGGCGACACGTTCGCCGTGAACCCGAATTTCTGGCTGGAGTTTGTAGCCCGCAGGCTGCTTGCCAATGTCAAAGGCTTCATAGCCCATATCGGCAAAGCTGGGGATGTTGAACCCTCGATCTTCCTCAACGGTAAAGTCAGCCTCGTTCACGGCGTAGAAGCGAACGATGCGGTCTTGAATGGGCTCGACTTTTTCACCCTTCATGCGTCGCAATAAGAGGCAAAGCGACTCGCCACCACTGGTGAGACGGGCATCTCTGGACCTATGTAAGGATGTGTTGAAACAGAACAGCCCAATGAGGCGACCGGTAATACCCCAAGATCGGAGAGTCAGCAATCGGGAGATCATGAGGAAAAGCAATCAGACAGTTGAGAATGGACAAAACACGCCGGTTGTCGCGGCTACGGAGATTGACATACCGTTTCCCCATCTTGAAGAAATGCTCAAAGGCATCGAGATTCACTAGCTTGCCGCGGGCCGTGACCTCTTGCTGCACCCAGCCGCGGCCAAGCCAGCCCTCTAGCTCGCCCAAGAGCTCGTGCGCCCGGCCTGCGGCGAAGGCTTTATCCACTGCCTCAGTGGTGAGCCAAGCCGCAATGACGGGGCCGTGGTACAGCTGACCAGCCACCTCAATGCAGCCCATGCGCCCTTCAACCTGAGGGATGCAGTGCTGGTCCACCCACAGCTTCTTGTGTTTGGCAACGTGGGGTTTCAGGCGTTCAGAGTGGACATGATCAAGAATCTCCGTCTCGTGCTTGGCCTGAAAATCGCGAAGCACAGAGTCCCAGCGAGTGCTCATGATCTTGGCAAAGTCAAAGGCCGGTCCGTCCCAACGGTAGGAGAGCGCGGTAAGCGGAGCCTCATCATCGCGGGCAAAGGCCACGTAGGACCAGCGAGGGTGATCGCGCAGGTCGCGCATGATCGTCTTCCATGACGAGACATCCACGTTTGTGTTCAAAAATACTTTGAGTTTACCGGCCATCGTGCTGGGATCGGATGCTTGGACGGCTTGGCGTGATTTACACGAAAACATTGAAGCCTGCAGTCACCAGAGCATAAAAAAAGACCGGGATGGCAAATGAAAGTGAGCTGATGGCAAATGAAAGTGCCCACCGGTAGCTCACTGACGAGAGAGTCAGGGAGGCATCAACGCGCGCCTGATTGCAGACCAAAATGAGCCCCTCTCAACAAGCCGTCTCGAGAATAGTGTTTGGCGCGACCCGACCCCGCCCTAGGACCATCCAACCCACCTACCTCAGTCCGATGAAGACACGAGAAGAAGAAAATGAGCCTGATCAGTGATCGAGCGTGATCAAAGCTCTCTCTCTCTCTCTCTCTCTTAAACTCAAACTCTCTCGTAAACTGTCTCTCTCTCTCTCTCTTTGTTGGTTGTTTGACATGTACGGTTGTCAAGGGGCTAAACAAAAGGGTTCACTTTTGAGGACCAACTTCAAAACATGGGACACCCGGACTATTATGGCGCAGAACCATTTGGACACATGCATAGTTGTGCTCGTTAGGTGGAAGTGGTGCCATAGTGGTTGGCCAAGTTTTCTTGGTGAAGGCCGAGAATACGCTCAAACTCCTCCGTCAATGGTCGCAAACGTTTATTGCGCCGGCCCAACTGCTGCATAATAACACGTGCTGAGCATGGGAACGTCGTTGGCAAGCGGACGACGCACGTTCTGATGAGCGCTATGACTGCTGGGGCCCAGGTCCCAAAAAGTCGAGGTGACAAGGCATGAATGAAAGAGCCATGGGCGAATCACACACCGTTGGCCGCTTCTAACTGCTCCACTGCCACGGGGGTCGCCCGTGCCATCTTAATCAATGCCTTGATCCCCACCTCAACGTGCAACTAAGCTCTCAAAAAGTGGCAAGATTAAAGCTGTTAGCTTCTATCGGCAACATGCCGAAGCTCAAATCAAAGTCTGCGGAATACCTCTGGGCCAATCAGCTGCTCCAGTACAAGCACAACGGCATGCCTTTGGGCCAAGTGCGCCAGCTCCCATTGATCATTCTACAGCCGCATGTACAAAGAGTTTGGCACTAGTCCATGCGAAAGAATGTCACGACAACCAGTTTTTCGCCATCACAGCTCGAACCGGCGCCTACCGTGGTCACCGCTTTGACGAGAAACCAGCGGGCCGCCGAAAGAATTATCGTAGGTAGCGAAGGCTACGCTCAGCCAGCGTGCCGCTGTGAGTTGAACGCACTGGACAGGAGGAGGAGTCACCACAACGCACTGCCGCTTGCCTTGAGCAGGATGCGCAGCACGTCATCGACGAGTCCAAGATCCCAAACTACATGACCCAACGAGTCATCAGCATGCCACACCACCAGCCGGCTGCGAGTATCAACTTGCACCCACCTTGACGTCGTGTTGGCGGGGCCAAAAGACTGGCAAGCGCCCAGAGAGCCTTTGTAAAGTATAAACACCATCAGTATCATCGTTAATGTGCAACCAAACTTTCCCCGCCTTCCCCTCTTCTGATGTAAGCCACCCGATTGAAGCAAATTGAGGAGAGAAAGAGAAGGGTTGTCATCAAGTGTAGCCCAACGCATGTTCGCACATCGTGGCGCAAGTTGGTGCGAGTAGACGCCAGCAAGACGGGCGTGCGCTCCAGAATGCCCCACTCCAAGACGGTCTGTAAACATGCGCAAACATCAGCATGAACCCACGGCCACGACGAAAGACATTCACAAGAACATGTCGCACACCTGGTGTAGTTGCGATGCATCAGGACAGGCCAAGGTATGGGCCCCTAAGTGCACGGCTGCGCCCTGGCAACGAACGCTGAGGAAGTGCGGGCTACCCTAGTCTGTCAACGCTTGGCAGGTCAATAAGCACGCATACCATGCCATGCTCGCAGGAGCTCCGAAGAGCCTTTGCGAGTGCTTGATTTGCTGCTTGGAATATGAGGGGTAGCAATGTGACATCATGGTCACCAATGCCAGCGCAAACCCAGAGCAACGTGGCAGTTGTCCTGGCATCTTGTCGGCAACGCTCCAGCCAAAGGCCGATGGCCGATAGTAGCTGCAGGCATACACACAGGTCAAGCAAGCGTACGAGTTAGCATCTGCAACCTTTGACTGAACAACCCGTGAATTGTCAACAGCGGCCAAGAAACAACATGCACCTCTTCAAGCTGCGAACGATCAAGTGGAAGGGGTGAAAAGCTCATGAGGCAATGCAGCAGCCAGGCGGCTATGCGCAGCTCTTCCTACTCCGGTGATAAAAGGGGGGTGAAAGAAGCCTTTTTCGCACGGATGCGGTTGTGGGACTTTGCAGCGCGCACCAGTTCTTCACTCTCCGAAAGCACGGTCCAGATGTGTCTCGTTATGCCGTCGGCTACGAGCTGCTGGCAGCCTCGACGATCATAATAAGCCCGCACGCCCAGAGGTAGCATCTACGAGGACAAGGTGACTTTGTCAGCAAGACGGTGATAGCACATCAACATAAGCGCGACGTTCATTCCAGCACTTTGACAAACCGCTTGACTGGATGCCAAACCGAGCTGCCGGGTGGTTATGTCAAGCAAATGCCCTGTGTTCCCCTATCAAAGAGGCAGATGTGTGTGTCAGGTCAAAATGCTTTCTTAGCAGTGCTCAACGCAACACTCACCTTGAGCAAGGCGGTAAGGGCATGGTCACAGCTATTCGCCGAGAGTGCTAACAGCTATCATTTGACGTCCAGTCAGAGGATAGGCGTAGACTGAGACGGAATGGCCATCACAATGCGAGGTCGCCCAGTTCAGAACACATCGATAGCTCGTGTGTCTTACCTTGCACACTGCCCCAAGCGCCGTGGCATTGGGTGGGGTCTCTACCTGCGCCGTGCAAGGACAAAAAGGTCAGCCACGCGAGGCGGTGCGGCAAGCGCGACTCGTGCATGAAGTAGCTAAGATCACCCAGGCAGAGCTTTGTAAGAGCAAAGAGGCTTCTTGGATCAGTGATAGACAGCGTTCAACCATGCCCACCAGTACCTATTACCAAGGCAAGCCCGCAAAAGGACTCAATTTCTGAGGTCATATGCCAATGCTCTAACGAAGGGGTGAAAGGCTTATCTGGCCTTACAGAATCAGAGTAGAAAGCTTCAAAACCTGGGCCACGGTGGCCCTGTTGAATCAAGTGCTCCGTAAGAACCAACAAGCGGGGCGCTGCTTCCCAGCCCACGGTGCTGAGCTATGAAACGTGAAGAGAAAGGGCCGATTCAGAACCATGGCGTGAGATGGGCCACCTCGTCTGGGCGACGACTGCAGTGCCTAGCCGACCATGACCTGATGAATGGCATCCTGATCGGCCACAACCGGTGTTGGCTCGTCATGGTCATCTGTCGTGATGGTGATGATGGACTGCCGCGACTCTTGCTGCGAGTTTCAATACGTGAGTTTGAACACGGACCGAGGATGATGATGCCCAAGCCTCGCAAGATTACTGTCTCGCTTGGAACAAAGCAAAAGAACTGCGTCGAGTACCTTGACAAAGCCATCTCGGTCTGGATGCTTCCCATCCGTGTGTGCTTTCCCATCCATGTGCGCCTTTCCATCCATGTGATCCTTGCTAGCTGCTCTACCCGAGGATTGGGGCCTGGTTGACACGCGACTCTTGACGTGCTCCTCGCGTTCCTGAATAATGGTGAGCTGCTTCAGATTGGATGCCGTCAGCCGCGCACGGCCCTAAGGAAATGATTGCCCGAGCGTCATAAGCAAGCTGGACAAGCTCTAGGGTGGGGTCGATCCACCTATGGCATCCACCCCTCAAGCATAAGGCGCAACCCACCGCCATCTTGATCGCGGCGACCCAAGGGACTAATGTCAAGCTGGCCTTGCTTGCCTGCTGGCAAGAAAAAGACCTAGTGTTGTTTGTTGTTGCTGACATTGGATGTTGTGTATGAATGAATTGTTATGGTTCTTTTGCGAACTACAGATGAGACGTGGATCGGGGCGTGCATTCTACCACAGCCAAGATATGATCTCGACCTGTCCCGTGCCTCATGATAGGCCAAAGGCTGGCGGGATGGTTGCAACGGGCGCTCGCGTCGTGGGGCCGGCTGCGTGAGGAAGGGGCCCAGCACTGGAAGCTTTCGAAGTCATGGATGAAGCACGACGCACGGACGGCAAGCTGTGAAGCTGCGTGCGGATGCTCTTGCCTCGTGCTAGAGAGTTAGCAGCGCCAGGCCGGCCATCAGGTCCCTCGGTCAAGGCCGGGGCGTACGTGTCTTCGTCATCGCTATCATGAGGTTCGGCCCACTGCAAGGATCGACGGTTCAGGGTACCGGTGCGGACGTGGCGAGCCATTGTGCTGAGGCGATCCGAGGCCTCGAGATTGGCTCGACTGCTATCAATGGCCGCATTGATTATGGACACCCACTGGTTTAAGCTCTGCGGGCAGGTTTGATTCATGAGCAGCTGTACCTGTGCTCTGCACCCAAAACGAGGCCCCACCAGCACAAACCCTGTCAAAGCCAACGGCAAGGGCCGAAAGTTTACCTGGTTGTCGGAACAGTGAAGGTGGAAAATGCGCTTGGGCGTTTCGATCGTGAATTCTTTGTCCGAGTGCACGCGAACGTTGGTGTCGTGCGTCAAGTTGATGTAGCCGTTAGCCGTGGATGCGGATGGCCGGCTAAAGTACTTGAGAATGGTGTCTGGTACAAGATACACACACCACTCTGAGGTTAAATTGATAACGCCCAGCCGAAGCTTCGCCTTCGACAGGCCAAACCACGCCCACCAACCTTGTAAAATAAACCAGCGCCGTCGCCAGCCCTTGCCACTAAACGCTGCAGGCAGAGGTCCAAGCGAGACGTTGGTAAACATGAGTGTTGAGCATGAGTGTTTGCGCTTCAGCAAGAAAAAAAAGAATCGAGGCGCGAAGGAACCCAGCACAAATCAAGCAAGCCACACCAAACGCGCACCTCCACCGCCTGAACCCCGCTTATGCATCCAGCCAGCCATGCGCAGTGTGACTGAACCGCCCACTTTGTGGTTCTCATGATCTACAAGTGGGTGTGATGAGCTCAAATACAAGAGGCCAGTTCCGCTGTACGGCTGGAAAAGGTCAAGCCGACGGCAGACCAGGGTGCATGAACAGGCACGTACCAGCCGGTCGGCTCAGCTGCAAAAAGTCGGCTTCACTCAGGCGAGCCGTTTTCAATAGCTTCCGCTTGGCCTGGTGCTCGCGACTCGGTACCGACTATTGAACAGACCAAGGCCCAAACAACCAGATGAGGATTGAGGCAGCCACTGAGTGATATTCCAGCTATTTGGTGCGAGTTTTCAATCGCACATGCGTGAGCCGGTGCTTGAGACGAAGACTGCCCACGATGCCCGCATCAACCAGCGTGTGTATCAAATCAAAGCGCGCTCCAGAACTATCCAAATAAAAGCAATCCGCAGCTTCATCATACGTGATACGGTGATGCATCATCTACAATAGGCCGCACAGCAAGCTTGTGAGCCTTGACCATTCCTGATGATGCCCGCTATTAGCTCAGACACCAAGGCGGAGAGGATGCGTACGTGGCCCTTGTCGTCCCCCAAGAAAGAGAGCACAAAAGAGTGGGTGTCGGGTCCGCTCTGTCGGATGAGAAACGCGCCGGGAATCTGTGCACAAGCATCGACCAGGTGCTATGATAAGTTGCATGGTGAAGCTGTTGTCGCCCACGCCAGCGGACCAGAAACCATCACCGCAACCAGGAATAGGAGAGCAGATTGTAGCCAGGATCACTTGAGCAGTGGGGTGCGGTGGAGGACTTTCACACACCTGGCGCCCTTCCTCTTCACAGTAAAGCTTGATGACAGCCTCAGCGTCCGCGCGCTCCAGCTCACCATGAAACCAGGGCATGTCCTCCAATGGGGGAGGAATCGGTCTGAAGCACGTTTGTCAACACCAACGATGAGTGAAGCCCGCCAAGTCAAAACCGGACAAAAAGGGAAGGGCAGAAAGTCCATTGCGGCTGGCGGCGGCAACACAGAGCAAGCGCAACCTACACAGCCAAAGGCACGCCTTCCGGGACATCACCCAACCCTAAGAATCGCAAGCGGTGCTTGTCAGTGTAAGCAGCCCCCCCCCCCCCCCCCCCCCGGATTTTTAAAAAAACCAAAAAAACTTGGAAAGGGAAATAAAGAATTTTTTTTCC
>NW_001865043.1:661802-663678 GCF_000002865.3 Monosiga brevicollis MX1
AAGCCCCCCCCCCCCCCCCCCCCCCGCACTTTAAGAGATGCAAGAATAGCTTGGAAGGAGAATGAAGGAGTTGTATTCACTCCACAGCTTCTACGCACGCAAGTCGCCCTCGCCGCGGCTAGCCACTACGGCGTCAGAAGTGATGATGTACCGCTGTGAGCGTCGATGACAATGTATCAACATCGCCTACAATCACGCAGCCCAACGTCAGAAGAGGGGGTGAGGGGTTGCATGCGCGGTTCCGTGCATGAGCCTTTAAGATGCAGCCAGAACCGCACGGCGGGATCGACTTCTCAAACGTCATGCACCGGACCTTGTAAAGGAGGGCATATTGTACGCTGTGGGAGATACATTCGGGTCGGTCTTGCCGCAACTCATCAATCACCTTGATGGGATCACAGGAATTGGCTGGACATGCCCAAGAGCAGAGACCAAGCAGATAGAGGTAGAGGTATCAGCTGATTTACACAGACAGGGGTGGGGGGCGGGCAAGTGGCAGGCTCCGTCAAAGTACGAACTGCGGCTCAGAGTTTGCATGCCGATATCCAGCGCGATGGCCAAGCCGGTGCGCTCAATGCCATCGGCACAATGGACCAGAAAGGGATGCCGTACAACCTGAGGTGCCCCGCAAACGTAGTGAGAGGCGCAACACTTCGATAGGCTTGAGAGAAGAACGTACACAGCGCTCAGACGTACTTTGAGCCGTTCAGGGCCAATCAAACCTTCGTGATGATCGACGTCTTGGAGAAAGGCATCAAGCGTGCCAAGCACGGGCATTTCATACGCATCAACAGTCTTGATGGCTGATTCTCTGTCTGCTGCTTGAGCGGACGGCCCGGAGACCTCGGCATAGACGCTTTCTATGTTTTTGGCCGAAGGCGGCTGGTCATGGAGGATGGCCTGAAAGTCAGCTGCCATCTTGACATCAGCCGTTGTGCGCCTGGGCAGTGGAGGTGCGGCCTCGCCGGGAGCAGCATCTGTACTTGAAGCATCCAGCCCGGTCATGCTGTGGATGAGAGCATCGATCTGATCGTCAGTGGAGGCTTGACGCCGGTGTTGCTTGGTAGGAAGGTTGGGAGCTCCGCGGTCTGAGAGGTGTGGCACAGGGTCAACCACCACGGCTTGGCCCAGGGCGTCATAATGGTCGAGGTCATCATCAGTACTGCTGTCTGTGTCCTGATCCAGGCTCGGAGTGGCAGTATTGGCAAGGAGCATGACATCGGCTGTTCGCGAGACCATGCTGTAGATGCCGGAGGAGGCCATGGCGCGGGGTACGCTCATCCGTGGCGACCCGGCCACATCCTCTGCTTCACGCGTCTGCCGTTGACTGTCAATTGAACCCTGTCGCCGTTGCTATAAAAGGACAAGAAGAAACGGTGCAAAAACAAGGAACGGTGATGAGGGCGAAAGATGTCATCAGCTGGGACGCGATGGGGGAGCGGGGGAGGACCAGACCTGGCCGGTGGAAGTACGGCGGGTAGAATCCTGGCGTCCTTGCAGACGCCGGTATTGTGAAGTGTGCCTAGCAGACGCATCGTGTGTGAGAAGAACCGGTACAGATTGCCCACAAGAGAAGTGCGCAGGGCTCATGTGCAAACGCGTTGTGACGATTCAGGTGCCAATCAAACAACAAAGGACGAGAACAGGGACAGAGAAGCAAGCGACAAAGACGACTCAGAAGGCCAGGGGGAAGGAACCCACATGGCACGTAGTGTGTGCATGAGATCGTCCGGGGAGGTGCTGCTGCCATGCATAGGAACGGCGCTATCTTCCGGCCAATCCACGTATTGCCAGTGACGCAAATCGCGCACCTCCTCGCCCTGTCAACGCAGGGGGGGGGGGGGGGGGGGGGGGGGGGGGGCATTGGGAAAAACCC
>NW_001865043.1:663728-688277 GCF_000002865.3 Monosiga brevicollis MX1
TGGGGGGGGGGGGGGGGGGCATGGGTGAGACGCCGTGTCGATACAAAACGGCAAAGCACGCCGCACATAGCCCATCGGAAGCTGCTGTCAGAGCCTGGTACACAACAGCGAAAGGGCAGGGCTTGGGCGCACCCATTTGAGTGTAATGCGGCGGAGAATGGACCCATGATGTTTTTCCTCCTTGCTGGTGCAAGTAGCCAGCATGCCATTTGGGAGCTTGACGGTGACGCCAGGCTCGGTTGGCCAGTAGACGGCGCATTGATCGCGATTCTACACGGCGCGTCAGGAGGAAAGAGCTACATGAGCGTGCTGGTCTGCCAACACAATGTGCACTGATGTGCGAGATTCCAAGAAGACCGCATATAAAGGCATATACGGCAGGCCGGGCGCGCGGACCTGCTCGGTAATCTTGGAGAGCATCAAGATGCTGAGAACCTTGTTCTCCCAGATCATGAGCCAAAACTGGAGGAGAGAAGTGGCGGTGGGGCTGAAGGATGGGAAGCCCGGGTTGTGAGACACCAACAAGGGCAGCACAAGGCAGATCGCAGCGGCAATCGTAGTAATTGCGAGCGGAGGGAAACGAGGACATGGGAGCGCTGTCACGCACGACATGGCTGCAATGTAATAGCAGTGCTCGTGGTCAAAGCCACGCACAAAGTTTGCATTAATGTAGGCACCCCGGGAATTGATGTTCAGTCTGAGCAGGACAAAGGCAGGTGAGCGGTTGGCACGGTGGAAGCACTTCTTCTCATCGTGTCTTTCAACCCATCTTTCCCCTTCCTGTCCCTCCCCGTTCTCTCTTCCTCTGTCTCTGTGCCAGTCCCATTTGCCTCCCCTCTCGCAGGTCAAAGCCAGGATCATGCGGCTAGCAGCAGCCCCGAGCTATGCGAATCAACTCAGAGACAAGCAGGAGGACAGGTCCAAAGAAACACACGTACGGGGGATCGCCGGCGCGTACACAAACGCGAGTGCGTGGGGAGGGCAATACACCAAGAGACCGGTTCAGAGCGGCATCTGTGGCCCAGGTCGGTAGCTGCTCGGGGCTGGGCCGCTGCTTGTCCAGGCGCATGAAGCGAGCATCGACACGCGGAGCTAGCGCCATGGTTTTGGCCATTTTGATGCCACTGGAGCGGCGCCGGTGCCGCTGGCTGGCCCCTGGTACAGCCTTGCCTTGCGATGCCATCTGAGGCGGTCTATGGCTGGGAAGGCAACGTCCAGCCAGATAGACTGACACGTTCTGGGCTTGAGGTCTCAGCGATCGCAGCTGCTTCTCACCCCCGCCTTCACCCTAACATGTGCCACTGGTCGCGTACAGTATGGTCTAGGATGGCCTTTTTAAACATCAAGGACGGAGGAAGCACGCATGTGTGAGTGCAGCAAAGGGTTTCCGAGCGCAAGCACAAGCACGGGTGAGGGTGCGAGCGTGCCGAGCACAGAGAGAGAGAGAGCAACGGCTGCAGGTGCGCACCAGGGCAGGGGTTGGATCGATTTGCCACCAGAGAAGCGACAAACATTGGAGATGGCTGAAGAGACAGAGACACCCAGCTGAAGGAACCACAGGTCAACTAGAAGCCAAAGCAGAGAGAGAGGCAGCTGATGGCTGATGGTCAGAGATCGTAAGAGGGAGGAAGAGAGCACACCACTCATGTTTCCATGTTCTTCTTTTGTGTTTGTGTTTATGTGTATTCCGCCTAAAAGTCGTCGCGCCCCTCATGCCGAGGTGGACCGTTGCTCCCCATTTTATCTGACATTTAACCGAATAAAGTCTGACATTACGTGACCATGGAGGAGTGGGTGTGTGTGAGGGCGTGGCCTGCTCTGGTGCTTCTTGCCTCGGCGGTGGCGGTGGCGGCGGAATCAGGATCGGGATCGGGATCGGGATCATGTGCATTGCCCGAGGCGGCAGCCCCGCTCAATTGTGGGGGCATGTGGCGCTGGGACAGCGAAGCAGAGTGCACGGCCCGCGGGTGCTGCTGGCAGCCCTCAAACCATACCTTGACGTGGTACGGTATGCGCGCGTCCCGGATGTGAGGCTACCCGACAAGACGGGGCTAGTCGTTGCTCATCGTGAAGTCTGCCACTGGCTCGTGGTGGGGCCGTGCGCCTTCTTGCTCATGACTGGTTTTGGTTGGCACCAGGTGTTATTACCCCGACGCGGAGCGTGAACAGATTGACGACGTTTACGTCGTCCAGGGCTGTCATTTCGATGCCGGTGCGACCTCCCCACACCTGCCTCCGCCCTTGTCCTCGGAGCTTTTTCCTGATTGGTCCTGTATTTGGTTGTTTCGTGCCTCGTCCTTGTCCCACACCCTTTTAGGCTTTGCTGACACCTTGCCTGTCATTGTGGCAAGATGGTTCAACGACTTTTTCCCGCTCGCCCGAACTTTGGGTCGCGAACTGCAGGCGCGCAATGCCTCCGCCTTTAGCCCGCAGCTCAAGTTTACCGCCCAATCCTGGCTTGTCTGGCTTTATATCAACTGCGAGGCCGTTCAGCCTCCTGGCATTGCTTGCCCCAATGCCACCGCCATCGAGGAACTAGAGGAAGCCGTCCGAGCGGGCTACATCACCTGGCAGGCCTTCCCTCACAATGCCCAACTGGAGCTGCTCTCGGCCACCAGCCTCGAGCTGGCCGTGCGCCTGACCCATGATCTTGATGACCATTTCAATGTCACCCGCAAGACAGTCCTCTCCCAACGCGATGTTCCGGGCCTCTCCCGCGGCGTTCTCGCGCCCTTGCAAGCCGCTGGGGTGCAGGCCATTAGTGTAGGCTCCAACGGCGGCTCCACCCCACCCAACGTCCCGCGCGCGTTTCGTTGGCTTGATCCAGTCACCAATGCCAGCCTTCTGACCATGTACCTCAGTGGTGGTTATGGAGGCATCAGCCAGTTCAAGCGCTATCATGTGCCCACCCGTTTGCCGGGCTCCCGCAAGGCCCTGATCATTGCCTGGAACGGCGACAACAGCGGGCCTCTGCCCACCGTGGATGCCATCATACAGCAATTTGAAGATGTTCAGGCACAATTCCCGGGTGCCCGCGTCCGCGTTGCCGCCTTTGAAGAATATCTCGAGGCCGTCACCACTGAGGAACCCGCCGTTTTGGCAAACCTGCCCGTCCTCTCCCACGAGCTTGGCGACACATGGCTGCATGGTGTTGCCTCAGACCCGCGCAAGCTAGCAAAGATACACCAGCTGGATCTGGCGCTGGAGCGCTGCTTGTCCGCCAACACCTGCACCTGGTCCGACCCTGCCGTCCAGCGCTTCTTCCATGCCTTTTTAAAGGGTGCCGAACACACATGGGGCCTTGACGTCAAGTCAACGCTGATAAATCTTCGGGAAAACTGGAGCAACGTCGAGTTTGAGCAGGCCCGCCACAACCCCGACTACGAACGCTTGGCCGCCTCTTGGGTGCGACAGGACACGTATGGCGCAGCTTTTGCCCAAAGCGCTGTGGCCAACACTTCACTTGGCGATGATGTCGCGCGTCGCTTGGCGGCTTTGGAGCCAGTGTCCGTCGACCCAACCAACTGGACACGCTTGCCGATCGACAGCGCGGGCCAGGTACACGCCCACCTCGAGGGCTCGATTCTTGTTCTCAACGGCACAACAGGCTGTATTCAAAGCCTGACGACGGGCTCGGGCACGGGTGTGTTCCGCGCTCGGGAGGCCGCCACGGCTCCTCGCATCCTCCCCGGCTTGCACTCATGTCCGCCTGACTCACCTTTGCCACTGCTTGCTATGTTTTGATTTGCATATCCACCCGGACTCGGGCATGCGCGGCGATACAGTCGTTACGGGCTTGCTTCTGTGCCCCGAGTATCACACATACAGTGCCCTGGACTACGACGAGTTCTTACTCCAGTACAATTACATTGGCCCCTTGTTCATGCTGGATGACGGCGATGACTTCAACAAAATGGGCATTGACAAGGCTGGCGCCCAACACCGGTAAGAGCACAATCGCTTATCAGCGCCTTTCCTCCAAGGCTGGCTGGCCGCTGTGCCTTCCTGTGCTCACCGCAACGCGCGCCCTGATAGAGTGGTGAGCCCGCAACTGCAAGCCGCATACCTGGCACCGAACAATACAACGCTGCTGGCGCGACTCGTGTGGCCCGCTGATGTAGTGCGCGATGCCGGGGCTCCCCTTGTCACTGACATGCTTTGGCAAGACAGCACCAGTCTGAACTCGTCCGGCGCAGACACCACGTCAGAGCTGGCATGGACGGTGATTCACCGCAACAAGACGGCCACGCGACTACCCGAGGCCATGTTCCTACGCGTTGTGCCAACCGATGCAAGCGCAACGCGCCTCCGCAAGGTCGCCACGGAGATCCAAGGGCAGTTGGACGTCGTGGATGGCGGGGCCTTGCACAACCATATTGTGGACCGTGCAGAGGTGCGCCTGGCCAACGGTACGGGCCCCGCCCTCGCACTGGTGTCAGAACAGGCACGCCTCTTGAGCGTCGGGGCCTGTCCCACCCCTTTCCCTGCACCGGTTCGCAAGGCAGATCTGCCCGAGGCGGGTCGGGATACGGGCAGCCTTGCAGCCTTGCTGTGGAACAACATCTGGGGTACCAACTACATCATGTGGCTGGACGGTGACCTGCAGTTCAACGGCACCCTTACTGTATCAGAGAGCTCGTCTAGCGTTTAGTTGTACGACCGGCACACCCGAGCCATCGGCTGGCTAGCGGATACATGCAGCCCGCCTGGACAGGTTGAACCTACCCCATTTTCTGTCTGTTGCTTTGGTGTGGCGTGGTTTCCTACCGTTTGTCTGTTGGTTGGTTGCCCAGCTTGTCTTTGGGTTGATTGTGATGATGACAGGTGCGCGCAATTCAAGTCATAATTAACTAACATTTTTGATGAAGTGAAGCAACTCACATGTCAATCGCCAACCGTCAAGGGGGTCCCAAGATGACGTGTTTGGCTTGTGGGATACTTTTCGTGATGGGCGAGGTCTCCTTGACGTGGAGTCATGAAAGACGTGACAGGGCAAGTTGTCAACGAAGGAGTGTAATTTGTGAGGACCAAGGTGCCTGGCTTAGCTTCGTGATGGCGCGTCCTTCATGGGATTGCATGTTTGGGACGCAATCTACGCTCACCTACCTTGCTGGGCGTTTTAACATGTAAATCAAAAGCGCCGCCAAACTCACGTCATCCGTCGAAAGTGTGGTCGTGAGCAACCAGGGAACGCCGCGTCCGTGGTGCTGGTGCGACCCTGCTGTGACACATCTGGAAGGACCAATTGGAGCCTTTTTTTCAAAAAAAAAGTGTTTGATGTTGAATGAACAAGATGCTTTTGCTTTTGATGCTTGCTTGTTCACGATCCTTGGTGGCATCTTCAGTGTGTCTGACGCCAGAGCACATTAATATGATAGCAAAGATAATGATAATAATAATAATAGAGGATTTGATTGGGCCGAACCATTCACATTGAATCGGGACCGGCTCTCACGGCCAGAGCAAATATAGGGAAGGGTTCTGCAAGAACCTGGCA
Organism: Monosiga brevicollis MX1; assembly: GCF_000002865.3. Lineage (NCBI taxonomy): Eukaryota > Choanoflagellata > Craspedida > Salpingoecidae > Monosiga > Monosiga brevicollis. The sequence goes on from NW_001865043.1 coordinate 669,226, forward strand.
CACCCAGTGGCGAGGCGCCTCGCGCGCAGAAAGACAACAGGACCAAGAAAACATGGGCGACAAGCAGACATTAAACTAGATATTCTCAGCTAATAGCAACAAGTAAAACACAAAGAAGAGACGACAGTAGCAAATATGGCCGTGCTCGCGACCCATGGAGCCGCCAGCACGCCTAACATGGCATGCACGGCATGCCAATCTGCCCGACCTCATGGTCATATGCACACACAGTAAGTCACGATAAAAAAATCAAAAACAAAACATCACGAGTGAAAGGAAGCAAAAGTCAAGGAGACTTGGTCTCGAAAGAAAAAAAGCCCGGGGAGCGCCAACTTTCTTTTTGGGCACCGCTGGTGCCGTTGACTTTTGAGGCACGGAACAAGCGAGCTGCAAGCTCGAGCGTCGTTCGAAGAACGTAATCGTGTTGAGGCGAAGAAAGGCCTCATGCGCCAGCCCAGTGGCAGGAAGTGTATCCATGAGGAAAAACAAGGTCCAAGAAGAGGCGAATGTTTAGTTGGGCACGCCCATCTGCACCTTGGCGGCTTCGAGGAGCACGCGAATCTTGGCCTTGCACGAGTCAATCTCGGAGAGGAGATTGGCACGGTGCTGGTCGAGGGTCTCAATGTGCGAGGCCCGCGATTGCCAGTCGGTTTCGGCGCGGTTCTTGCGGCGCTTGGCAGCTTCACGGGCCAGGCGACGGATATGTTGACGCTTGTCCTCGGACATGTTGGCGACGCGGCGATTGACGTTGCTCTTGCTGTTCTTGCGGCGTCGGCGGGCTGACTTGGCCTTGGCACCCTTGCTACTTGCCGCGTCGAGGGTGGAGCTCTGTTGGCTGTCGACGCTGCTCATGCTTGAGGCCAGGGCAGGGTCACGCTTGGCGCGTTTGGCGTCCGATTCTGAGCTGCGGCTGGAGGAGGCGTCCGAGGTGTAGGCCGACGAGCTGGAGCGGTTTGAGCTGTCATTGTCGTTGGGCGAGTTGACGAGGGAAAATTGCAGCGTCGTGTCGTGTTGGTTGTAGACGACGGCCTGGGGAAAATCACCGACCGTGTCGTGTGCGAAGGCATCGAGGGTGGCCTCGAGGTCCTCCAAGATGACAGAGGCGTCGGCGGGAAGCTGGACCGAGGCCGAGGGGGCCATGTCACCCAGGGGGGAGTTGCTGAGTTCAGCCCAGGGGTTGTCCAAGGCGTGGCTGGTTGTGATGGGAGCAGCAGCGCTTGTGGTGGGCAATGCGGAGTGGCTGGAACTGGCGACTGAGGTAATGGCCATGTTGGATGCGGAGGAGACCTCTGCAGCAGCGTCGCTTGGGACAACGAGCGCCGAGTTGTCCGAGGTCGCTGGGTCGGCGCTGATGGAGCCGAGGTTGGTATTGGCCGAGAGGGCTGTCGCCATAAGCCAGGGAGTGCTGGGCTCGTCGCTGGAAGGGAAAAAGGCTGAGCCATCGAAATTAAAGCCGGGGCTGAGCTTCAAAAAGGCGGGGGTCTTAAGGCCCGAGGGCGTCTTGAGGCCAGTGGGGGTCTTGAGCATCATGGGGGTGACCAGTGTCAACTGGGGTGTGTTGCCGTTGGCCATCATTTGTTGAAAGTGTTGCTGTTGCTGTTGCTGGGTGGCCAAGAGGTGCTCGGGCAGAGTCGGTTGGGCGGGGGCTTTGAAGTTGATGCCCTCGGGAAAGAAGATGTTGGCCGATTGTTGTTGTTGCTGTTGTTGCTGGGAGTTGCGCGGATCGGTCATCATTTGCGCACCACAGGTGCTGGCAGCAAAGCCACCAAAGGCAAAGCTGGGGGAAGGTAGTGCAGTCAGCATCTTGCGCGGTGTCGGAGGGAAAAGCGGGCGTTGACTGTGCAGCAGCTTCAACAAGAACACCCAATAAGATAATACGAGGTGATTGATAGTCGACAGAAAATGGCAGCGCCCCGAGACGGTCTAAAGCCGGAGAACTGTGTGTTATAAGTGTATTCAGTGGCAAATGCTCGGGAGCCGGTCGAAGAGGAAAATGCGGGAGGTGGGAGCATCTGGTCCACACGAATGGGGGTGTGGGTGTGGGTGTGAGAAAGAGAGAAAGAGAGCAAGAGAGAGAGAGAGAGAGTTATCCACCACCGCTCACACACTCACAAGTTGTTTTTCCGAGTCTCTGTTGGTTTTTTGCGATTCTTTTTCTTCTTCTTTGTGTGTGTGTGTGTGTCTGGGTTTGAGTGTGGCGTTGTGTGTGTGGCGTTGTGTTGTGTGTAGCTTTGGCGTGGGCGATGTGGTGGGCGGTTACGGTCGGGTCGTTGCCGAGCGGCGCGCTGGCAGAGACCGGTCCTGGCTGCACCACGCGGGCCGAGGCGCCAGCGGCTTCTCGAACATGATTCACCCCTGGCGGCTCGGGCTTCTCCTGATTCCTGGTGCTTCGCTACGACTCCCAGAGACGCCGCGCCGGTCACACACACCCGCGCTGACGCTGACGCGCGTCTCTACACCCACACACACACGGATCGGATATTTGTCAAACAGCGTGACACCTTCTACCTCTGTGTGTGCGTGTCGCACTTGTGGGTCGTCCGCAGAGTCGTAGGGAGAAAAAAGGGGAGAAAGGGGCAAGCAACAGGCGCCTGCCGTCAGAACAATAAGAAACAAAAGAAACAAAAGAAATAATCATTGACAACAAAAGAAACATCCATTGACAATTCGAAACAGGCAAAACGTTAAACAAAACAAGCGTCCAACTGTCCAAGCAGAGAGAATCAAATCGAAAGGGGGTGGCGCGGTCGCAGAAAGGTGAGCAAGTTGTCCCTCAAAGTGTGGGTCGCATGCTGTGTACCCTGTACAAGGCTCTAGGTCCATGGCGCCGAGTAGTTGTCGTGCACACCTGTCGAGGGTTTTGACCAATCTGGCGCCGCTCATGAAGGTTTTAATTGACATATTCAGATTGGATTCTGCCTGCTTTCCTAAACACTTCCTTTGGTCTTGCACGGCATGTCTTCTGCTCACCCACAGCCCACATATTCGTGTTTGACACAAACGTCACATGGTGGGAAAGCACACAAGATGTTCAGGGTACGACTCCTGCTCTGACCTTCGGGCCTGCGACACCAAAACGCAGTCTGCATTGCCCCACTCTACAACCACACGAACAAGCACCGTGTTGCAAATCACGTTGCTCGGTATCCCAGCCTCAAGGCAGCGTCTTACGATCACACAAGTGTGTACGTACATTGGCAAGCGTACCCCCTCGTGAACCGCCATGGTGCCTTTGTCCCGGCTCGTGGTTCTTCCTTCGCTCGATACCCCAGCGTGCGGTGGTCGCGCCCCCCCACCACCGATATCGTGGTGTCCCAGCCCAAAGGCCTTGCTTATGCTGCGACCTGAACATGCACCTGCAAAAGCAAATCTCAGCACTTTATCCTACGTCCGACCTCCGACTTGCCCACTGAACCTACAGCACCCATCTTCTTACGGTTCTTCGATCGTTCCCCACTACCACACGCTCGCGTAGTGTCCCCATCCGCCTTTCCAATCCTCGCCAGACGAGAACAGTGTCAGGGTGGCGGGTCGTCGCAGCGGGATGGCGCTACAGCCACGACCAGCGAGACCAGCCGCTCGCGCGCGCCCATCACAACCAATACCCCTCAACCTCAACACCACCACACACACACACCATACACAACATACAACACAACACGCGCGTTCTCCCATATCATTCCTATTCCACTAGCCTTGAGTGACCCTTTGCGTCGCCTGTCCTCTCTTCGGTCACCCGCTCGTGCGTTGCTTTGGTTGGACACTTCTTTGCCACGACGGGATTCTCTGCTCGTGGCGGCTGCGTCTGCCCTGCCACTAGGGTTTCTGGTTTTGGAACAACACTTGGTCTGAAAAAAATGGGGTGCCCTGTTACGCGATTCGCTCATTCGAGTCCTGCGAATGCTCCTCCGTCTGCGCCGCTGCCCGCGACAGCACTCAAGTGGGTCAAAGGTCGGACAAGCAACTGATGACTGAACGCCTCGTTATTCTGCCCCGACGTCAAGCAGACCGAGCTCGCGCACGTAAGCAAACGTGGCAACCCATAATGTCATTGTACCACGTGAACGAACGACGCGGAGTCATCCCTCACCCCGGACAGCGAGACATGACTTGACTCAAAAAGCCATCATAGGCGCGTTCAACGTGAATGCAACCAAACGGAATGTCTCCTCGGTCCAATGGCACCGAGCAACTGCCGCCACCGCTGTGCTCACCACGACGCAGACACACACACACACACATGCCTTCCATCCAACGGCTCTTTCTTCTCTCGGTGTTCCCCAGATCGTCAAAGTGCTGCCACAGACCAAATAAAAGAATCATCATGCACATCAAATTCGTTTACGTCCGACCGAGCAGGGTCGTCAACAAGAGCGGTGAAGCAAGGCAACAAACTGCGCAGTAAGCGCCCAGGCAAGGGGTCAAACAACAGAAACAACGCCCGTGCCCCTCCTTCACGCTAGGCGCACAACAGTCACATCTGTGCTGTCCTGATAGATTTGACGAGGCGAACTTCAAAGGGGCACAGATCAACACTACAATGTACAACCAAGATTATCAACACACAAAGTGGAAGGAACAGTCGAAAAGATAAAAGAAAACTGACAATGTCGACGGCGGGCGCTACCAGAAGGCCTCGCTCAGCCTGCCAGAGCTTCTTCCAAATACTATCTTGACCTGCGCTGATCTGGTCAAAGTGTGCTTCAAAAAGAGCGCATCCACAGACTGCACCCCTTGACGCGCGCACACTTACACACACGCACACACACACACACACATACATCCATACATACACGAACATGCACACACGCACATGCACACACGCACATACACACGAGCATACACACGAGCCACACGAGCTATACGAGCCCAAAACAATGGCGCAAGGCCCAGCCGGAAGACGAGGAGAAAGAAGGAAAATAAAGGTGTCAACACTTGTACAATATGCATGGCAGACCAACCCAGCCGCGTAGAATAAAGCAGAACAAGATCAACCAAGAGGGCCTCTGCCATCTCGTCCAAAGAGCTTGGAAGGGATGGGCACGAGTCCTCAACAGGAGGGAAACGAATTGAAACACAAGGGGGGGGGCTACCACATGGGCCACCGCAACAACAAGAAGGCGCGGGAAAAGAAACTGGCATCTCAGGACTCGATGAGATCCATGAGGTCACACGACTCCAAAAGCTGTGAAAAGTCGAAGGAATCACGAGGCACGGGTCCGTCCAAGCTGCGTGCACAGTCCTTGAGCCCGTCGTCGTCACGTCGCAACAGGCTCTCGATTGCATCCAAGGTCTCCATATCCGCTAGAGCGTTGGGGAAAGAAGGCAAACTCACGGCATCAAAATCGCTCGCCGAATGCTCTGAAACCGTGGGGATCGCCGCTGAGGAGACGGCTGGCCCGCTCGCCTCTAGCTTGTGAGCCGTATCCATGGGAGGCTGACTGCTGGGCGGATTGAAGGCGGCTTGTTCGGGAAAGCGTGCAGCTTGCAGGCTGGCCGTTTGCCGTGCCACTTGCTCCGCCGTCATGCCGCCCATGCCATTGAAGGGAGCCTCCGCGTGCTTGTGCGCCAGTGCTTGATGCAACTGCTGAATGAGACGATCGTGTACGGCCTGCAACAACTGTTGCTTTTCATGCTCAGGTAGATTCATGGCATTGATGTTGGCTTGGGCCAGCGCCACCGCGTCCAAAGGAAATTGCGCCGGTGCGCCCTGTGTGGCTGGACCCGACCCCGAGTTGAGATTGAGACTCTGCAGATTCAAGGGCATGTTCTGGGCGGGTGGTGACACGGCCGACGCCCCGTGTCCATTGGGCATGCCAAGAAAGTTGGACGAGGCACCGGCATTGCCAGCCCCGTTCATGTCCAGCCTGGAAGCCGAGCTATGGGATGCCATGGCGCTTGCCATGCCGTGATTACCGGTGCTCATAGCGTTGAGGCTGCTGAGGCTACCCATGCTTCCAACACTGCGCATCATGCCGTGAACACCACTCATGTTGCCCAAGCCGTTCAGGCCGTGCATGCCGTGCATGCCGTTCAGCCCATTCAAACCGTTCAGACCGGCCATGCCATTCATGTCGTTCGGGCCATTCATGCCCATCATGCCACCGAGCCCTCCTTGCATGCCGTTCAGATTGCCATGTTGCATCCCGCCGTGCTGCATACCACCATGTTGCATTGTGCCATGCTGCATACCATTGACGCTGTCCAGATCGCTTGAGCCATGTGAGCCGGTGGAACCGTGCGAGGCATGAGGGGTGTGATGCTGGCCAGCTTGTTGATGTTGGGGAGGAGCGCGATGACGACGCCGCAGGTTGTCGGCTGCGCCAAGTACGGACACTTCCGTGTCCATCAGCGGCGAGTCGGCCGTGGGCATGCCCATCCAACTCTGGTTATCCGGTGAGGCGGCCACGGGATCACTGACGGCCTCACGCTTGACCGAGCGCATGGCACCGAGGCCTTGAATGTCGCTATGGCTGCGCGGCATGGGTTTTTGGTTCTCCGTCCAAAAATTGACGGCACTGCGGCTCTTGATCATTCGCGGCGAGGGCGAGGGCGAGCGAGTCGAGCGGTGGGAGGAAACAGAGCGAGGCGCGTAGCGCGAAAAGCTGGGAGGGCGTAGCAAGCCTGAGGTTCGCTCTTCCCCCTCGGCATCGGGGGCCATGCTATCGAGTTCCACCTTGGATAGAGAGGGTGGGCCGTGATCACGGATGTTGCAGAGAAAAGCCTCGAGAAGATTCTATTGTGAGCCAAAGCGCGCCAATCAAGGTAGTCGATCCGAGATCAGCATGCGCAAAGCAGGGAGATGAGGGCCGGTGGGCAAAGCATGACAATGACACAAATGTTTCGGCGGGCAGGCCATGCCAGCAAACGAGCCATGATAAACGTGTGCACAAGATTTCTTAGGAGGAGCCAGAGACGTACGGGTTCAGCGGCCCCTTCGGGACGGGAGCGAAGCAGCATACGAAACTTCAAAAGCGTGGCGCGAGTAGGGCGGGGAAGCTTGTCCTCGTCAAAGCACCACAGTCGCTGCATGCCTTGGGTGAGTTGATAAAAGCATTGATGCCCCGAGAGGGTATGTCGGACGGAGGTGCGCCAGTTGGGCTTTTGCACCATGGGGATGGCGGCTTCGTGACTTTCAAAAAAGGCGTAAATCTGTCGAATACTCAAAGCTCGCATGCTGCCGCCGTTGGCTTCCAAGGCCAGGCAGATGCAGGTGGCGTAGCTCAGCATGCTGACGTGCGCGAGGCAGGAGCTGGCTGGGGCAGGTTGTCAACGGTGCGGGCAGGACACGACAAGAATACCCAAAGGAAGTGCCGGCCCAAACGAAAGGGCAGGAGAGCAAGCCAAAGGCGAAGAGAAGGAAGGAAAGAGCAGCAAGAGGAGAGGAGAGGAGAGGAGAGGAGGAAGGGTGGGGTCGGACAGGCCGAAACAAAACGTTGGTGTCGGGTCTGGTCTGGCCTGATGATGGATCAAACCCGACCAAGGCAAACGCGAGCAAGGGCAGCGCGCAAACAGGGGTGTGTGGGAAGAAACGTGATGAATCCCACACACCACATGAAACGAAAGTCTCAAGAAAAAGGCTTGAGCATACGTGTCAAGACCAAGCCAGGGGAGAGGCAGAAGACTGACACAAACCCCGCGGGATCAGTGCACCAAAAGTCGTTGCGAAGCACAAAACCCAAAAAAAATTTGAAATCGCGACTAGAAACAAAAAAAAAAAACGCCAGAGGGCAGCGTCGAAATATCTGCCGGGGTGGAGGAGGAGGTAACGGGACAGATTGATCGAAAGACACAGCGCGCGGTCCGGTACTGGGGCACAAAATGTTGGAGCGCCAGGCAAAGAGATGTCTTTCTGAAGCACGAATCGGTCAAAGGCTGCTGCCAAGAATGAAATGTCGCTATGGATGGCAACCCCGAAAAAAAAAAAAAAAAGAACAGGGTGAGTCGAAGGGCACAAGCGGGCGCCGTTGCGAGGGAAGGTGCACAGGGAACAGCGACCAGATGGCAGGGATGACAGATGATGTTTGGAAGCCAGGCGTTGCGAGAACAAAGGCAGATGAAGAAGAGCAGAAACGGCTGCGGGCAGGCGACCCACAAGCGAGCGACGACGCGTCGACAACGACACAGCAGCGGAAAGAGAAAGCCAGGCGATGGATGACCACTCACGATGTTGGTGGCGGGCCAGGGGTCTGCTTCATAAAAAAAATTAATTCTGCACACCACACCACGAAGAGCGTCAGGAAGAGCAACCACCTCGAGCCCAGGGGATATCAGATCGCAGATGGGCAGCGGGCTGACCGAGCTGCCGGAAAGGTCCCAAGAAGAAATGGGGGGAGGGGGGCACTCGCGGCAATATCCAGCTGTCAGAGCTTTTGTTGAGGTGGCGAGAGGCTGGCAGAGATGGGTGGGGAACAGCGGAGAGAGGGCAGAGATGTGTGAAAACGGTGGCGTGGCGGCAGAGAGGTGGATGTGGGTGTTGGGCCAAGGTGGCAGAAAGCAAAGGGTATGAAAGAGGCATTGAGAGAACAGGAGCTAGACAAAGATCGAATTAGAGAATAGAGCCAACAGCAAGCACAGCTGGAGAGATCAGACATTACAACAGAGAGAGAGCACGGCATGACAAAGAGTTGGGTACCACTCGGAACCAAAGGGACGATCCTTCAAGCGTGTAAGAGAGAGAGTGTGTGTGATGTGGGCAACCAGCCAAACCAAAAACCAACCGTGGGCAGAGATCCCAATACGACCAACATACTGACCGGTCCTGACATACACAAACGTCATATTTGCACACATGTGGGGCTCAATGTCACGTCGAGTCCATTATCACCACCACACTTGAAAAGCCAAATCTCACACATACATCGCATTGTAAGTCGGAAGCGCTAACGTCATAACGTCAGGACTCAACTCACGCAACTTCGCCAAAGAAGGACAACAACAGTAGTTCTGAACTCTCAAACCGTCCAATGCTCTTTAAGACAAGTTAACACAGTGTAAACCAACTGCCAACACAAGCAATGGAAAAAAAGAAACAAGGTTGGGGCTTGGTCAGTTCCAGAATGCAAGTCATGTGGTGGTGGGCAGGCGACCAATCTCTGCCCTATGATTGTTGGTCTCACACTCGCTCACCAAGTGCAGCTCGACCAAGTGCAGCCGGACTTTCATGGACAAGGGGACGTCGGCTCTAGTCCGAGAGCGTTCAACACGGCGCCGTACGCGGACACGATTCGTGGCACGGTTTGGGGGTTGTTGTTTTTTTGTGGCTGCAACTTGATCGATGCTGGTGATTCTTTTTGGTATGGGGTGCGCGGCCGCGATTGGCAGCGAATAGCCATCACAGGGCAACCAAGCAAGGCACTCGCGTTGACCCAAACCGGAAACTATGAAGGCAGCGCCGCGAACGTTTTCGGAATGTTGGTGGCCAACCACAAAAAGGAGGCGAGTTGGGGCGGGGGAAAGAGCCTCGGCAGTGTTTTTGAAAGCAAAAAAAAAAAAAAAAAAGACTTCCACCAAACGCGATTTGAGTGTGCGCGAAACTTTGGGAGCAGACCGATGATGGGATGGCAAGCATTCCGTTGGATCATTCATTGGGCGTCCAGAAGTCTGGCTCAGACTCAGTGTTAATAGATCCAAACGGCAGTGAGACAAACAGAGACAAGGAGCGAAACCCAATCGTTCGTTCTTCCGCAATCAATTACGTAGTCATCATGACATTGTAGATACTGTACAAAACGGTTGACGGGCGCTGGATGCCAACAGAAGCACCGACACAAAACATTATCGAAACTTTCTTATGGGAAACGGAGAAAAAAAAGGCGCACACCATCCTCGTGGCTGGCATAGCCCCGTGCTATGACACGCTGGGTTGGCTACGTACGGCGTGCTCGTTAAAATCCTTTACCAAGCCCGTGGCCGTGTCCCGCACAAAGGCCTGGGGTGCCAGCCACAAGGTACGGGCCGTGCCCGCCCGCGCCGCCAGCAACGCCACCCGGTCGCGCAAAGCCGGACTGCCAAAAAAGGGATGCGCGGCCACCGGTTCCTGCAACTCGTGAGCCAGCCCCACCGTAGTATGCCCGTCCACCGGCACCTCACCGCCTGCCGTCAGCACAAACGAGTACATGTACTCGCTGGCATGGCGCTTCGGTACCACCAGCTCACTGGGAAAAGCCCAGCGCTTGGTGCTGGGCTCCCGCACTGGGTGCCAGGGGGTGATGCGCAACCCGGGGCTCAGTTGACAAAAGTCGTGCTCCCCGCCCGCACACGCCACAGCCACCACGTAGTCCACGACCGCCCCATTGGCCAGCACATCCCCGGCCCGAATCGCGTCGGCCCGTCGTTGCCACGCGCCAGCCAGATTCCGCACGTCGCCCGTGCGCTGCGCCACGTCCCCCGTCGTGCCAGGCGCCCGTACCGATGCCAGATCAACCAGGCTGTCAGCACTGTAGCAACCACCATAGCAATTGTTGAGCACGGCGCCCGATGCCAACGATGCGCCCACCTGACGGGTCCCCTTGGGCACGGGCATGGCATCAAAAATATCGGACATGCGCCCGGCCTCAGTGCCAAAGAGGGGACCGCCGTATGCCTGCACGCCCGGGTCCTTGAAGTTGTGTCGCACCTGGGCTGAGTGCGCCATGGCCAAGGATGGCACATAGGTGTGGCCCCAACGCTTGTAAGCAGCTGGGACCAAGGCCTGCCGCACCTGCTCGTTGAGGTCCACCTCCATCTCTGGAGCCTCGGTAAGAACATCATGCAAGCTCAGAAAGTTTTCCAGGGCGTAGCGCGCTGCCCCTGTCTCGCCCGTGGCCATCAAGTTGACGACGCGTGATAGCATGGCACATGCGGCATCTCGAAACAGCACGCGCAGCAGCACCTCCGACTCGAGACCGCAGGTCGCGCGCGGCTTCACTGCGATGAGGCCGGCCTTACCCGTTGGAGGCCGCTCCAGTGCCGTGCGACCCGCGCCCGGTGCCACGGGCAAGCACTCGGCTGCCAGCTGCAGGCGCAGGGCTGTGCAGTCGTGGACGTCCTGATTCAAGTGCAACAGCAGGTAGCGGGGCTGCTCCGCCTGCAGGGTTCCCAAGGCCAGGAATTGCTTGCTGGCGTTGTAATCAAAGGTGGCGCCCGTGGGCTCGGCGCGATCAAGGACACCATCCAGATCCAAGAGCCGGAGCCCACGATGCGAGGTGACCTTGGCATTGGCGATGAGATTCGTAAAGACGGTGCCCACCATCCCACAGTCGGGAATGTTGACCATGATGCCTTCGCCGGTTCTCGCCAGAGACTGCAGCAGGGCCGAATCGATGCGACCAAAGCCAAAGGGCAGGGTATGGAGCACGTAGGAGAAGTTGGGCATTTGCTTGAAGCGGCGATGCGCGGTCTCGTAGCCCTGCTCCGGGTGGCGATTGGGCTCGCCATCCGTGAGCGCTACACAGACGTTGTGGAGGTGCGGTTGCGCACACGAGGCTAAAAGCTGCAGGCCCGTCTCAATGCCAGCCCACAGGTTGGTTGAGCCGCCGTGATAGATGGCGTCAATCTTGCCCAGCACGTCAGCAACGGTGGTGTCGGCGCCCATCTTGGGATCGGGCACGGAGATGGGTTCGACAATGATCTTGGCCGCGTCGGAAAAGGTGACGATGGAGATGACGTCGCCCGGTGCCAGGCATTTGACGGCCACTTGACTGGCAAACTTGACCAGGTCCATGACGCAGAGGTTGTATTCGATGAGGGTATTGGACTCGTCGCGAGCCGTGACCGCTGCCCCCATGGAGCCCGACACGTCCAGGACCAGATTGAGGTGAATGTTGGTCGTGGCCGTTTGGCGCTGTGGAATGAGTTCCAAGATGGCCTTGCGGGTTTCCCCAGGCACCGGGTGCAGGGCCACCTCCAGCTCGAGCTCACTTGCCAAACGCGCCGGCAGCTTTAGAGCAGGGCGACCCGTGACCAAGGGAGCCACCTCGAACTCGAGGTGGTGCTGGGCAATGTACTCCTCCAGCGCGCTGCGGATGGTCATGGCAGGGCGCAGATCCGCAGCGGAGATGGTAATGCTGCGATCAAAGGGGGAGTTGTTGCGCTGGCCGTCCTCCCCTTGCCCAATCCATTGCAGAATGTTGGTGCGGTCGTAGACATAGCCATCGGGCGCCGCCACAGGATCCCGCATCAGCTCGTGGGATATTTGACACACCAAGTGCGAAGGCGGCTGCTCCATCGTGCAAGTTTTGCAGAGCAAGTCGAGGCTTGACGGTGATCAACACACACACACATTCAAGGACAGACTGGCAAGGACTGATGACACTTGACAAGAAAAGAACTGCACGGACGGGTTGTGGGATGATGGAAAAGGCAGAGGAAGAAAAATAAACGGCGCTGAGCGGTGCCAGCCACCCCACGACGAGGCCGCGTCACTCTGCTCAGCTGGCACCGCCATCGCACTGAAACTCGATCGGCTATTTTAAGTTGATTTGCTTGTTTGGCAGTATCGCCAACTTTGGCCCGTCTGCATTTGTATTTTAAGCGCAAAATCATCTTCTACTTTTAGACAGACGTCAGACATTTTCATGGCAATCTGTCAATTCACACACACACACACACACACACACACGTTGCTCCTTCTACCGTGTGCTTGCACGACGAAAGTGGTCTTGGATGTATGTTTGCTGGCCTTGAAAGGGTCTTTTGGACTTTGCACGGATCGATGGAAGCGGTGCCAGTCATCATAGCCAGCAGGTAGCTTTTGGGGTGCCACCCTTGCAAGTTGTTGCAGTTGGCTGTCCAAGCGGTCTGTCAATGTCTCGATCGAGGTCAGTAACTCCGAGGCTCTTTTAACTCTAGTGGCTTCCATCTTCACTTCCGCCTCTGCTTCTCGAGCCGCATCAACTTCGTTGTCGGCAAGAGCGAGCTGGGTCATGGCAACAGCCGCCTCTTCAGTGTCCTCGAGTGCAATTTGATATCGAGCCGCGCTCTCGCTGTCCGCTTCTGCCTGGACTGTCGGTGGCAATTGTAGGTCATTAAACTCTGACCCATCGCAACGCAAGAGGGAGAGGCTGACAAGGGCCATCCTGTCGACAATACTTGCGACATCCAGAGCGTCGTCATAGCCACAATCTGCAGCCAGTTTGGAAGCGGGATCGCTCTGCAACTCCATCAGATAGTTGCGACCCTGTTCAGTGCGCCGCAGCACCTGCGTCGAAATGGCGAGGGGAACACAGGCTGCCTTTAACCAGCAATTAATGATGGTGTCTGTGGAAAGCGTTTCCCATGTGGCCAGACTCAGATCGAGGGCATCAGACAATGACGGCATCCGACCGAATTTGATGCCAGAGAGCTGCATTTCCATGCCACAATCTCGTTGTAGCTCGGCCTCCCGCTGGCGACAACTTTGGAAGCTCTCTGCACTCGCCGCCAGCTCCGCGTAGCGACGAAGCAGCTCTCCTTTGTATCGCGTCTTAAATGCAGCAATGATGCCAGCGTCTAGTGGTTGATGACGCGCGGTCAAGTTGGCGGGAAGGCATACGATCGCGAGTTCGTCGGGCCCACAAACACCGTCTAACATTGCCGAATCAATCGAATGAGCGTTGTCCCAGATCAGAACAATCTTTTTGGTCCCAACGATGCTTCTCTTCCAGGGGATCAGCACCTCCTTCAGCCAGCGCAACATCGTCGCGCGGTCGGTCCAGGCGCGATTCTGGCTGAAGTACGTCCTCGTGTCACCATTATTGGGTGGGTCATAGTCAAAACAAGGTGGGTGCTGCGGCTTGCCGATGAGTGTGAGGGGCACCTTCAGACCAGAGAGCGTGGTGGCCAAAATCAGCGTGGCACGATTTTGATCCTTCAGATGCTTCGTGGCACTCGACGCGGAGATGCTGTCAGGCATAGTGTAGCGATAGCTCGGAATCTGCTTCCAGCACAGCACTGTCTCATCGCAATTGATGATGCAGTCTGGGTCGTCAACCCCGTGAGCACCAAGTTCCGCATGAAAGGCTTCCATGGCAGTGGCAGCGGCCGTTTCATCCACGCTGCCTCCTTCGTCGTGTACGGATACGCTTTGTAACCCCATCTTCTCCTTCACCGTGCGAAGCCAGTTGTGGCTAGCTCTGAACTCTGCATATTCCGGGAAGCCCTCGCTGACCAGCCTGTTGGCATGTTCCTTGGCCGCGATAAGAATGGCGCGACGGGATGCGTTAACGAGGCGGCGGACACTCGCGGGTGCATTGGCCGCTGTCGTTAGTAAATCTACAACGTAACGCTCCAACCGCGGAAACTTGGTCACCCGCGCACGACTTGATTTTGTCGCGAGCTCGCCACATCGCACTGCAACTTGCCGCGCTTGAAGGCATTTCGCCAGTTGTACACCGTCGCCAGCGAAACGTTGGCCTCACTCGCGACGGCAGCGACTGTCTGATGACCGTCTTCCATTGCTTGTGCCCACCGCAGCCGTTCAAGCATGGAGTGCGAGGCACAGGTGCGGCCACGCCCATCTTTCCGCCGGATCGGCGGCATTTTGTAACGGTCACCTCCTTCCTTCTCAAGAAAAATCAAAGTTACATCAGATGGCACTTTTTAAAATTAAAAGGCTTCCCCACTATGTTTCAAATTTGGAGGGGAATATTGTACCCCTTTATTGTGATGTCATCAAAATGTATCTGCATGTATGCATGTGCGCGGACTCGATGCGTGTCCGTGCGATGTCGAGCATCTCTCATGATCAAGGCGGCAGCACGACCAGATCGTGCTGCGCTCACATTCCTCGAGCGCTCCGCTCAGATCCCGCCTCATGTATGGGTCCCCAAGCGCCAGACCTTTTGTTATCATGACGCTGGTCCACTTCACCCACAACACACACACCACACACAACCAGATTTTCTCAACCGCACGCGCTGTTTGTCAAGTGTTGCCGAGGTGATCAGAGCCGGGTTGTTGTTGTTGTTGTCTGTGTTGGTCCTGCCCGGGCGGTTTTTGCGACCTCTACTCTTACGCTCCTGCCGCGGGAGCAAGTCACTCATTCCACGCACATGCCAGTGATGCAAACCAACTGACCACACGTCGCTCGACCGCCCGGCTGCTTAAGCGCAACTCAGCCATTCACACTTCCGATTGCAGCCTCCCACACACGCATACCGTGCCCGCCTCGACATTCTCCCCCTTTGCCCCCTTACACCCTCGACGTCCTGCTCTCTCTTTCCACGCACGTTGTCCTGCCTTCGCCTCCTCGTCAGACGAAAAACTGTCAAAGCGAAAACGTCGCTCGCCCACCAACAATTCCGCAGCGGTGCCATCAGCCATCGTGCGACCCGCGCTTTGCCCTGCTCAACTAAGCTCCTGATTCGCGCTCGCCAGGTGGTCTGCCCGAGTGCCAAGAGGCGCACGACGGGCCTGTGCCTCCGCAGCCGTCTGCCGTCATTGATTGTTCGCGGAAAAGCTAAGCTTCTCCCACCTCCTTCCCTCGAGAGCTCCATTGGAACGCAGCACGCCCCCGCGCCGACACGTACATATCGTGAATTGCCTCTGGCTTAACCCCTCCAGCCCCCCCCCAACTGTGACACGAAACCATCATCGCACCTGCGACCCACCCGTGTCGCGTGGCCTGCACCACAACAAACACGCCGAACACACAGATCCTCGCCCCACCTCCACCCAGTGCTGTGACGTGCAGGTGACTGCTATTGTGCCCCAGAGCACGTCACCGTCGACATGAGCACCACCCCATCCGTGGATGTGCGTGATACACTCTTCAACCTCGTCATCCTGTCCCAGGCGAGCCGCATGGACCAGCAACGGGCCTGTGGTCCTGAGCTTGGTGGCACACTCGTGTCCAACAAGGATCTTGGCCGCGTGAAAAAGTGCGCGCAGCAGGATCAAAAGCGCGAAGCCCGTCGACACCGCCGCGCCAACGCCGCTGCCTCCACCACCAAAACCACCAACTCTGCCCAACACTATACTCCTTCTGCCTCGGCAGTTGGCAGTAAGCTACGCGGGCGCCAGCTCCCCACGTTGCCCTCTCAACGCGATCTATTGCAAAGCTTTGACTTTTACATCGGTGATGTCAGCCGGGCCGAGGCCAACGTCATGCTGGGCAAGTGCGAGGACGGTACCTACCTCGTTCGCCGCTCAGCCGATCGCTTCGTCGTCAGCATCATCTGGCGTGATAATCCCAATCAAGACGCCGTCCTGACACACATTCGCGTTCATACCCCAGAAACGGCTGGGCGGCGTGGCTTTGGCCTAGCCGAGCGCGACGACTTCCCCACCATGGAGGCGCTCGTGCAACATTATGAAAATTCACCCTTCCTGTTTGCCCTTCGCTTTTGGCACTACAGCGAGCGAGACTTTCCCAGCCTGAAACCGTTCAATCCCACGCGCATGCTCCGCGATTCGGCGCCCGCGAGTGCGGCGTCGACGCCGCGTCCCTCCACTATTAGCCCAGACCTTGCGGCTCGTGGTGTTGCCCCATCCCCCGTCCCCATGATGTCTACCCTGCCTGCCGGCGCATCATCCACATCCAATGCCACACCCAACACCGAGGCGCCTCGGCGAGGGCCAGCTCCGATTCCGCCAGCTGCACCGGCACAGCCAAACCTGGGCGATGCTGACAAACAATACGAGGAGCCCCAGGACATCTGCCGCATAGCTGCCGCTGTGGCAGTTGGCACCGCCCGGGCGAACAGCTCTGCCAAGCCCACTACCACCCCCACTACTACCCAATCCACACCAAGTCGCCGCGCCTCCCGTGCTCCAGCGCCTCTGCCAGCAGGTGTGGAGGCAGCCTCCTCCACCATCGCCAACGGTCAGTATGGAAGACCCGACGCCCTGAGACCAACCCCTGGCTCACCTGCATGGCTGTAGTGTCACCCCTGGGTTATGCCCCGCTCGCTCATGCCTCGTTGCCTGTACCTCATTGGTCGCGCTATATAACTTTGCCTGATGTGTGTCTAACCCCAACAACAGATGGATATGAGATTCCCGTCCGACTCGCCGAGGCGCTGGAAGCCAAGAGAGCTGCACGAGAAGCACCGCAAGAGCTGGCGCGCACTTTGCTCGAGCAGCGACGTGGTGCCAGCATGGACAATTATGCTGAATCAGATGTTCACTTTGATGTACGTCCCATGCCTGTGTGCTCTGCAGCACTGCTTGTAACATTTGCCAGGCTCTTCTCGCCCCCTCATCTCGTCTGACCACCCTCACGGCGTTTCCCTTGGCCAATTTAACACAGGTACCTGGCAGGGATAAGGATGACTATGGTCTGGTGCGCGATGTTCAGGTGCGATCCAACCTGGCAAACTCAAGCGGGCCTGCCGCGCAGCAGACACACACCCTGGCACAAGACGCCGACCTCGCAGACTACGACGAGCCGCAGCGCGTCTTTGCAGCGCAGCCCCAGCCACCACCTCGCCTCGTCTCGCAGGCGTCGTCTCGAGGCTCTTCTCTAGAGGCCGACAGCGATGCCAACACACATGCTCAGCCCACCCCTTCGTTGGTTGGCCCACCAGCCGACCAGCCGACCACCGGAGGAGCGTGTGCTGGTAGCGAGGAACGACCAGAAGAGCAAGTGGATGGTTCCAAAGTGAAAAGCCCACAAGAAGCGGAAACGGAGGGGGACGCACTGCCAGCATATGAGTACAATGATTCCGCCACACTATTAGCCATGGGCCGGGAGCATGCGCGGCTAGCGGCCTCACAGCGCCATCCGTCCAATACGGTCACAAACGTCCGACCTGAAGATCACGACGATCGCGCCCCTGTCCCAGCCCCTCGCACCTTGGCCCACGGCCAGGGTCTGGTTGTTCCCATTCCTGCGACTCGCCCGATCCTGAATCCTCCAGCAAGCAGTGGCGTCAAGCCGGTATGATTTGCCCGACTTGAATCGGACACTGGCGGCCTCATTCGCAACCCCCCGCATCGACTCATCCTCGTGCTTGCTTGCTTGCTTGCTTGCTTGTAACCTGATGTCATTGTTCATCTTCATGGTCAGATGGCAACGTCGAGCGAAAATGGTCTCTTGGCCAGTCCCCCTGCACCCACATCAGGTATCACAGATTCTGAGCTGGAGCGACGCGAGTCCAAGTACCAAACCGCCTACATCAATCGCCGCCAAGTCCCACTTCCCGTGGACGGGCAAGGCACCGCGAGCCCTGATCTTCAGCGATCAAAGACCGTGGAGAGTTTGCATCTCTATGACCTGGTCTGTTGAGCGCCGTGGGCTCCTTTTGAGAAAGTTCTCATGCTGATGATGTCTCACTGTCAAGTACTGACCGCCAGTCGGGGACATACCATTCGCTTTGTCGAGTTTGCTTTTTGCAAATGCGCACTGATACTTTTGAGAATTTGAGGTCTCACAGAAATAGCATCACGAATGAGATTGGCGGGAAATAAAAATTTAATTGAGCAAAGCTTGTTGATAGTTGCACTCGCGGATGAAATTATACAAGGTCGCCAAACAACACCGGTGAATATGGGCTGAACAATCGTCAACTGCTGGCAGAAAGGCCCAGTTGGCACACGCGACAAGCCCAACCACATCCAAGGACAACGGGGCGATTGACGAGACAATACAGGAAAATTCGATAAAAATTCGATAAAATTCATCTTAAAATCACCCAAAATGTCAGGCTTCACGGCGCGTGGAGGCCAGTCAAACCCTAAACGAAGCTACAATCAAACCGCCGGCCGGGCTGGCGCCACCAGAGGCAGCGAAACGCGTAACCGTGGCCGTTGGCACGGGCCAAGCATTTATTCTTTGTTTCAGTGTGCCCTTGATCGCGTGGGCTGACAAGAGATGTCGGTGAAACAGCATTATAGCTGTCGGAGTGCAGCGGGTAGTACCTCACCAATCGGCATGCATAGGCGCAGGTACTCAGGGATGACACCGTCAGCGCGCGTCGGTCCGCTGTTGAGGACACACACAGGCTTGGCTTCTTCCACTGCTTGCCGTACGATCCGAAATGCCGACCAGGTGGCCAATGACGTGCCGACCACCTACATGCCGTCGGGCGCGAAGGGGGGGGGGGGGGGGGGGGGGGGAAAGGGGGAAAAAAGGGTCAAAACCCCGGGGGTTG
>NW_001865043.1:688327-770291 GCF_000002865.3 Monosiga brevicollis MX1
GGGGGGGGGGGGGGAGGGGGGAAGGAGGGTCAGATGCTCGGTGTGTTGCGCTCTGCAGTGGGCAAGCTCAAGCTCGAATCGCATACGTACAAAGAGGGCGGAGGCTTCACTGACAGCCGTGGATGCACGCTTCACGTCCTCTACACGCCCAGGCCAAGCCCCAAATAGATTCAACAGTTCAGAGCGGTTAGCCAGCGCAGAGCATCACCCTTCTTATCGCAATCCAACAAAAGGAGAGAGCGCGCCGACCTGGATCCAGCGAGCCGCCGAAGAAAACCACATTGGGCTTGAGTACGCCACCACACGAAGCGCAGGCCGCGACGGTGAAGCGTCCATACAGATCCTCATCAAGAACAGCGTCTCCATCGGGGCGGACGGCTTCATCGTGCACCACAGAGAACTGATCGAGCAGGGCTTTATTATCGGCGAGCAGACGGCTCTGAAGCTCATCACTGCAGAGATGGACGTTGCGATGCAAATGATGAGGCGCAAGGTATCCCGAATTGGCTGAACCACACGAGGTGAGCGAAACAGCATCCAACATACCGCGTCGTGATGCTGTGACAATTCATACACTTGACCTGGTCGAGGCGGCCATGCAGATCAATGACGTGTTGACTGCCAGCCTATGTATCACATTGCCGCGCACGTTACGGGCCCGGCACAGGGGTGAGATGACAGCACCCAATGGGAAAATGGGGCCAAGCAGAGCGGTGTGCCTTACTCGTTGGTGCAAACCATCGACATTTTGGGTGATAATGGCCCCAACGAGGCCACGGCGCTGCAGTTCATTAATGGCCTGATGTCCGACGTTGGGCATGGTATCGCGGATGCGAGGATAACCTGTCTCACCAATGATATATTGGGCATCAAGGTGAGTTGCAAGAAAGCCCGAAAGGACAGGTGCGGCAGACGGGGGTGGCAGCCGGGCCACAACGTGCCCCATACCCACCATATAGGCTGCGGGCCCAGTACCGCTGCTGGCGTTCGTGTGAACCCAAGAACTCGAGATGCTGCAGTGGTCGGTGAGGCGGACGACCGGGCGATCGATAGTCGGGAATGCCCGAGTCGGTTGAGATGCCTGATGGACATGCGAACATCCGTGGCAGGCTGAGTTTTCGACATCAAAACAAGGCAAGAGTGCAAGCAGCGGCGCGCACCAGCCCCAGTCAGGACGCAGACGGGCTCATGGCGGAGAAGGAAGGCCGACAGAAGCTTAATGCCTTCCTGGACGTCAAATGTGGCACTGATCACTTCGGTGGGCAGGTTTGCCCCCGCTCGGATGGCGTTGCGTAGAGCTGGATGCAGCTTAGTGGCCGCCATAATAGTGTTGTCTCGAACCGGGTTAGCCAAAAAAGAAAACAACAACAACAACAACAACAACAACCGCCACAATCAGGGATCAAACGGCGCTGCGCCACAACCGCGGACAACAGCAACCCCCCACGGCCGCTGACCAGGGCGAGGCTGCCGAACCAGCAGGTCGATGTTGCAGTCCACCGTCACGTCGTCGACCTTCACCCCCCCCAAAAAAACAATGACATTGTCATCATCTTGATGTCAGCAAGTTTCATGGCAATTATCAGCACGACAAAACACCAGTTGAGCACAGAGCAGTTCAATGGAAACAACATACGTTGAGTACATAAAGTATGGCGGTGTGACACACAGACAGACAAGCGGCGCATATTCAACACACGCGGCACACACACACACACACACACTCTCTCTCTCTTTTGAAGAATCAGTCGGCGGTGGAAAGGGCAGCGGCAATCAGGTCCAGCGCCCGGAAGCTTGGATTGGTGTTGCATCTGTGCGCACTCACGTGAAGCGACAGCAAGCTGCTTGCTTTTAAGCAGCATCTCACCGCGGCGAGTGAATATCCCGGTTCGTGTTGGTCCATGAGTACCTGTCATCGCCCTCGCGAACTTGCCTCATTCTCTGGCTCCTCATGTTCCGATGCTTCTCTTTCGCTTCCATCACGCCAGGTGCCTGCACTTGAGGCGGGTAGTGGGTTTGCGACACAGCTCGCATTGAGCCCGCTGTTTGTTCCTGTTCAGCCAACGGCCGACTAGACTTGGCGCGCGCTCGCGACGCGCTTTGCACAGACCGTCATCATGAGTGCTGAAGCACGCATCAAGGAGATTGAGGAGGAGGTGCGGTCAAATGGGGTCTTCCAGCAGTCTGAAGAGGCATGTGCTCAAGCTGCGACCTTGCTCACGTCCCCCTCGTCTTGCGTCGGCTTGTGCGACAGATGGCCCGAACACAGAAGAACAAGGCCACCGCCAAGCACTTGGGCCTACTCAAAGCTCGCCTGGCCAAACTTCGCGCTGAACTCTTGGCGCCCAAAACCACTGGTGGCGAGAAGGGTGAAGGTTAGATCTTTGGCTGCGACAAAAATCCCCGCAATCTCATGCCTGCTATCCCCGATGGAACGCGCTTTCTCGATCTTGATTCGTCCGCGACTGCTTCTCCCCGAACTGCTCACCTGCGTGGGGGTGGGTCTGCTTGGTGCTAGGCTTCGATGTGGCCAAAACGGGCCACGCACGAATTGGTTTTGTCGGTACGTTGTTCAAGACGTCCTACCGCCCCTCGTTTGTAGTCCTCGTTGTCTTCACCATGCGCTCGACACCCGCGCGCGCCACAACACAACTGTTTGGCGTGCTAGGGGTGGGTGCAGTCGGATGTCTCACAATGTATTTGGTTAGGCTTCCCTTCGGTCGGCAAATCAACACTTCTCAGCAACTTGGCCGGCGTGTACTCAGAGGTGGCTGCCTATGAGTTTACCACTTTGACTACCGTGCCCGGTGTGATTCAGTACAAGGGTGCCAAGATTCAGCTTCTTGATTTGCCCGGTATCATCGAGGGTGCCAACGACGGCAAAGGTCGCGGTCGCCAGGTCATTGCTGGTGCGTCAAAGAGTCGTACCACCTGCCACGATTTGTGCGTGCAAACGCTCTCTTTTTTTAATTTGCGGTAGCTCATCTCCCGCTCTGCTCCTCCGCTCTTGGTCTCGTACCAACCGACGTGTCGGCAATGGGTGTATCCTGTGATTGGGTTCTTGGCAGTTGCCAAGACGTGCAACCTCATTTTCATCTGCCTTGATGTGCTAAAGCCCCTCTACCACAAGCAGATCATCGAGGTATGGTGGTACAGATTGGTCTTGCACATTCATTGTCACGGCGAAATGCATGGGATATGCGCTCACTCTCGACGGTACCGGGTTCTATTTGAGCAGAAAGAATTGGAGGGCTTTGGCATTCGCATCAACAAGGAGCCGCCACAAATCCAATTTCGCAAGAAGGACAAAGGTGGCATCAACATGACCAGCACCAACCCCCTGACACACCTTGATCTGGATACCGTTCGCACCATCTTGAGTATGTTACAGGCCTGTGCTGCGTGCGATGTATCGCGTGTGTTGTGCGTCTTTGTGTGTTATTTTGCGGTTACCGCCCAAACCCACTTGCTCATGTTGTTGATGTTGTTTGGGGTGCTTTCAGCCGAATATCGCATCAACAGTGCGGACATCAATTTCAAGGAGGACTCGACGGCCGACGATTTGATCGATGTGATCGAGGGCAACCGCGCCTTTATTCCAGCCATTTATGTCATGAACAAAATCGACCAGATCTCCATCGAGGAGCTGGACATTATCTACCGAGTATGTCATGACAAGCGGCTGTGCATCAATGAGGTTTTCTTTCTTCTTTGGAACATCAGCTTCGGGCCCCTACATCACTTACCGGTCCTCTTGCGGTGGTATGCCCTGTCTATTGTGGGAAAAAAATAAAAAAATAAAAAAATAGGTGCCGCACTGCGTGCCCATCTCGGCGCATCACAAATGGAACTTTGACGATTTGCTGGAAAAGATGTGGGAATATCTCGCGCTTGTCCGAGTGTAAGTGTGCTATTACGGGCTTTGTTCGACCCTTGTGCGCGTGTTTTACCTGGTTCCATGTTACCATCCCTATGCGTTTGTCCTTCCCTTGGCTCATGTTGGGGGATACGTGCATCAGGTATACCAAGCCCAAGGGCCAATTGCCAGACTACGACGAACCCGTTGTGCTGCGACATGGCACGAGCACGGTCGAGGACTTTTGCAACAAGATTCACAAGAACATGATCAAGGATTTCAAACAGTAGGTTCTCGTACCCACTGTTTTGGTGTGCCCCAGCTCTTGCTAGACCGAAGCTCATCCGGCTTTCTCTGCATTACACAGCGCCTTGGTCTGGGGCTCGTCTGTCAAGCATAGCCCGCAGACCGTGGGTAAGGAGCATGTTTTGCAAGACGAGGACGTCGTTCAGATTATCAAAAAGTACGTGTTGAGGAGGACCGCAGATTCGATGGATGACGAGCTTGGCGCGCGGAACTTGCCAGTGCGTCATCTGCTTATTCCCTTTCTCATCTTGCCTGTGTCTCTCTTTTATTGGCGGTAGAGTCTAAACCATGTGAGCAACACCTTTCTAGGGATGCCTCTTGTTTTTTCTTTTCTTTTTGCATCTGTCTTCTGCGTTTTTCTCCTTCATGTCGTGGTCTGGTGTGCCCTGAAATTAAAAACAATGCTTTGCAACCATCCCATGTATATCTGTTGCAACTGTCAGTCGTACAAGGGATGGGCAGGTGAAGAACGGCTTTTTGCCATGACGCCTTGACAGAGTATGCCGCTTCAGCAACATGCTTGCAAAAATGTGTTGATAGTTCATCTGTTGTTTCTTCTTGTTTTTCTCCGTTTTTTTGTACAAATTGTACGTCAACTGAATTGGATGGGCTGTCCTCCTCCTCCACCACCTCCTCCTCGTCCTCCTCTGTGTCTTCCTCTCCTCTGTGCCTTCCTCCTCCTCCTCCTCCTCCGTGTCTTCCACTCCTCTGTGCCCTCCTTGTCCATTTCCTTCGTGTCCTCCTGCTGTCCTCGGTGTGCTTATCCGGCCGTTGCTGCGCTGAGCGTAGTCGCAACCGTGGGTTACACGCCGTGTCAGGCGAGGTCGTTTGCTCATGTCCTGTGCTCGATAGCCGTTGACCTTGAGACATGGTGACGATGAGTGTGCGTGCTGTCGTGGTGTGTGCCATCTTTGCGGCGGCATGGTGGCAACCTCAGGTTTCGGCCGCCACGTACGTTGACATGCGCCATTGCTGCCTTGCGATTCACTGCCAGGCATCCGAATGACGCGCTCGTGGATCGATTGCTTGTAGGCTGGGTGTAGACGTGGCGGGTGCCGTGTCAAAAGACACTTGGGACTGCTTGGCCAAGGCCGGACGCTCCTTTGCTATTGTTCGTGCCTGGCATTCGTACGGAGAGTTTGATAGGTGAGCCTTTGTTTGCTTTGCATGGGCTTGGTTCAATGTCTACGATTTGAACGCAACCTGCCGCCGTCCAAGCTGGTGGAATGCACGTACACGTGGAACTCACGCCTGATTGTTGTCTTATTATCCTTGCCTTGCCCGGTAGCGACTCGGTCAACACCATCAAGAGTGCCTGGAGTGCCGGCATGCGCCATGTGGACGTGTATTTGTTCCCATGCCCTTCCAAGAGCGCAGCTGCGCAGGTCAATGGAACCTATCATAACCTCGACACCAACAAGGTGGGCTCTGCCCCTCTTAGCCCTCAGACAGCCCAGGGCGTTTTGGGACACGGCGAGCGGCCAGCTTCCTCAGCGGGCACACATAGGGCAGATCAAACGCTCACGACTTGTTTGGGCCGCTTGGGTGATGCTTTTTTCTCTCATAGGTCAAGTTTGGCATGATGTGGTTTGACATCGAGATCAACCCCAGCGATGGGTGCCACTGGAGCTCTGACTTGAGCCGCAACTGCAAGTACATGAGCGAGCTGATTGCGGCGGCCGAGGCGGTCGGAAACCCCTGGGGTATCTACTCGTCGCATTACGAGTGGGAGAACGTGATGGGCCTGGACTGCACTGTGGGCAAGAACTTTCAACTTTGGGACGCCCACTACGACGGCAAGCCCACCGGCGATTTTGTGCCCTACGCCGGCTGGACCAAGGCCGCCATGAAGCAATACAGCGGCACCAGCAAGCTGTGCGATCGTGAGATTGACCTTGATGCCTACTAGACACCCGGCCACAGTGATGTGTGTGCTACAGCGGCCTTATGAGAACACTGAGCAAAATGTCCGGTGTTGACGCGTGCAGGGATAAACGCTTGTTCGAGTTTGGCCTTGCATTTGCGACATCCTACTCATCGCAGTCCTTGCCGCACACGACAAGAGTCAGTCAGACAGGAAGGCAAGTAGCCGACCCAATCCATTCGACCATGTCAAACCTGCTCTCTCTTTATCGAACACAGGCGCCTCCTATTCGCTGCATCTGTCGTCCACGAGACACGCTCATGCAATGATGATGATGATGATGATGCTGATGCTGATGATGATGATGACTTTTACCCCGTGTCCTGAGACCTGCGTGCATCTGGTCGACTCAAACCAACAAGAAAGCCCCCGAAACAAGCGCCACAGCCAGAGTTCATGGAATGGCAGAGAGGGGCGTTTCCATGTGTCACACTTTTTTTGTCATCCACTTCATCACACACACACACACACACACACACACACACACACACACACACACACACACACACACTCTCTCTCTCTCTCTCTCTCTTTTTTCTTGTTCCGAGCAAACAAGAACAGATCGTGTCGGATCGTCGTTGGCGGGACGGTGGAGTTGGACACCGGCAGACATGGCGCCGCGGGTGTGCAAAATCGGTACTGGCGATGAGATTTTGGGCGTGCTGCAAATGCAAAATGATCAGTTTCGCTGCCTGTGTCGTCTGCCAAAGGGTGCGATTTTATTGGACAATGTCCCCGAACCTGAAGAGGTGCACCTCTTCCAGGTCGATGAGGATTTGACCGTGAGACTGAACGATGTCGTGCTCGATCTGGCCCCTGGACGTCAGCACGTCCTCAGCCTCATTCGCACGCTACATGCAGCCGATGCTTTGGACTACATTGAGTGTCCTGACGCGCTCCGTGAAGAAGCCACGACCGATGGCAAGCCACCCGGCCACACTGGCTACCACGTTGTCATGACGCGCACCCTCACGGGTGTCGAGTTTCGTTCCAGCGGCCAGAAGCGCCCAAACCCGCGCATCAACATGATCCTGTCTAAGAACGGTGATCTCTCTTTTGCCTTGAACACCGAACGCTTTCGGGTGATCAACAAGATGGGATTTGAGGAAAACCATGAGGACCCGCGGCTTTGCCGCCTCCTACTTCAAGTCGACGGCGACATCATCGCTGTGCCAGCTGCCGAGGCACTGCCGTGGCTACGGGCACTCACTATGGTTTCTCTCAATGTGCCGCAGCGCGAGGCCGTCCAGCATCTCTTTACTGGCAAACAAAGTGAACGCGCGCAGGATCTCTGCCAAAACCACCACGTGCTCAACTGCGACATGAGCGAACTCGTGGCTCTCGATCTGCTCGGCGGGACTGCCTCCCGTGATTACGAGGGGGCTGGTGACTATTTTATTGTGTGTCATGCAACATTTGCACCCCTGCCCGAACTGAAGCCTGGCACCATGGTGCCCCATCGTGGCCAGCCCTTGCAGGCACTTGGGCCTATTCACGATGCGGTTGTGACATTATAGGAGACGAGCCTTGCCTGGCGCATGTTGCCCTTCAAAGATGAGCTAGCCTATGTAGACAGTAGTCAGGACACGGTCGTGATCAGGCGCGAGCAGCACATCAGCCGTACGTCGACAGACACGCCTGTCTGGCATCCTGTGCACCATCGCGCCGGGACCGTATGCCTCACGTGGTCCATGCCTGTGAACGAGCGCAGAACAAGGGTATCGATTTGTCAAGGTCATCAATGACGGGTCACGACGAACGGTACGTGCTTGCCGAGGTGTCTTTCGACGTGTCTTTCAGCTGACCGAGCCCGCCATGCCCTGGCCACAGGTGCTGCAAAGTCTTAGCATGGAGCAAGACCAGAATACCCTGGATGTTCGCGATCAGTTGGGTTGGGGTGACAACGTTCCGCTTCACGAACAAGCACGCGTGCGCAGCAAGCTCTACGAGCTGCGCGATGAAATCCCCCTAACCTTCAACCTCGATGGCACGGTGCGCCGGCTTTGGAATGCACCCCTCCACCCACTCAGGTACCCAGTATGCTGGCATGCCGCGTCACTGACATATCTTGGGTTGTGATAGAGTTCCAGCTGGGGCGCAGTTGACTATGAATGGATGAGCAACTCAGCAGTTTTTCAAAGCGGTGAAAGCAGCGTGATCCTGGCAACAGTTCGCTTTGATGGGAGCGCCGACAAAATTTTGGTCGTGCGCGATGGTATTCCCTCGCGCTTCATATCCTCCTTGGAGCAGGTGGAGGATGGCGGGCTCATGGACGATGTAGGTCGTGTCAAAGGCCGCACTCAGTAATTTTTGAATTCAGCTCGCTCCTTTCTATCCACCCGACCTGTCTGCACGCAGAGTTCTATCCGGCGATGAGGAGTGATCTGTGCTCATTCGAAGTGACTTTGGGGGTCATTGCACTGCAGGCGCAAACGCATTACGAGATCACGCCGGCTGCACTGAACAAGCTGTTGCCCAAGCTTTATGAGATCAACTCGCTCATTGCACTGGTCTCCTTGCCACCGTCTCCCAAATGGCGCGACCGCACACCGGTCGCCTCCTTCCTGGACGGCGACGGCGATGCGGTCGTCTTTCAGCTACAACAGCACGTTCAGACCAAGGAGCGGCGCCTGGTCAAGGTGGTCAATGTCAAGCGCGTCAAAGTGCTGACCAAATTGGTATGGAGTGAGGGCAATGATCTGCGCGACCAAACTGGTTGGGGTGGGTCCGTACCCGATGAGAGCGTCCGCAGCGTTGTTCGCCGCCTGCAAACCTACCCGTTGGCCGAGTTTGTCGACTTTCCCGTTTTGCCGGATGACGAAGTGGTTTTGGACATTGTCGACTTTGTGGACGAGGACGGAGATTCAATCGGCTTCCTTTTGGCACGCTCACCGGAAGGCATGGTTCAGCTCCGTGAGCGCTGTATGGGCCAAGCTCAATTTGAGCCTATTCCCAGCGTGCGCTGGAATCACGAAGAACATGGCCTCAGCTACTCTGATTGCTTTGTGCCCGTGGGTCGTCAGGATCAAGAGCGCGTCTTGGATGCCCTCAAGAGCGCGTCCCAGACACATCCCGGAGTCTTTACCTTTTCAGGCTATGAAGAGGTATGTCCCTCACGATCCGGTCTCAGCCCTGAACCACACTAATTGGCTCACGTGTACAATGCTCTCTATTGCCATCGTAATTGCGACCGCCGCGGGGCGGCATGCATCTCAGTTCAAGAGCTCGGTAAGCCTTGGATTGGGCGATCAGGGGGGTTTTTTTTTCCGCTTCGTGTCTGATTGTGTGGGCAGCACGCTCACTCACCGCCTCTCGCGTTGTTTGGCATCAGATCAAGCGAACGCAGCTTACGGACGAGGCGGCGTTGGACATCATCTCCAAGGCCGAGGGGCGGAAAACGGCCAACCGTTCTGTGGTTTGCGTGCTTATTGGGCGCGGTGGTGCCGGTAAAACACAAACGGCCAAGTCTATGCAGGGTATCGAGTTTGAGGCGGTTGGTTTTGTCCGCACTGCCCCTTTGTGTGACGCCGTCGCTTGTAGCCATGCCCATGTTTTTGCAGCTAGAGCAATACGCTTTGGTGATGGATCTTGGCCTTTTCTCCGTGCTCAACAACCTGTCTTGTACCTTCGTAGGAACGCAAATCTACCATTGGTGGCGATCGCACTGATCTCATGTTTGAGTTGCAGCAGGATCAGATTGTCGTCCGCAACGGCGCAGCCTTTCACAAGGTGCGTAGCATTCGAGCTAGCCCAGCTCAAGCCCTGTGCTCATGATAAGCGGTGCCTGTGTGCGATGTTAGGTGGAGAAGGTGAATCATACTGCACGTGGGCTTTTGTTATCCACGGAGGAGGGAGAGGAGCCCGATGACCTGGAGCTCGATGCCATTGTGCGAGGCAACGATAATTTTGCCCAACGTGACAGCCTTGCCAACGAGTTGAGGACCAACAATCGCATGCGGGGCCACAGCGACCACGGCAGTAAGTTACACGGCGCGTGGTTGAGCCTGCGCGGGCGCTTGCAGGCTTTTGGGCGGGGCAAATTGGCGCCCCAAAACTCAGCTGCTAATGGCCAACCCCTGTCTTTGTGGTTGTAATGCTCACAAACGTCGGCCTCGTTTGGTTCACAGTGGATGCCCCCAGCATCAGTAGCAGCTCTGGTGCGGTCCGACGGACTAATAGCAAGAGCACGCCCATGAAATCCCTGCATAAGGCCCCACAACCAGGCCAGCAGGCCCGCCCCGGCAGCGCTGCGAATGCAAAGGGGCCCGTGGGGGGCGGGGGTGGCGCTGCTGCCAATATGACACGTGCCCAGCGGCAGCTCATCCTTCGCAGCGTCCAGAACAGGTCTCGCGCCCTGCTTTGTGTGCTCAGTGGCATGGTTTGTTGCGTGCAGAGCGACGTTGTTCTCACCGCCGCATGCCTCGACATAGTGAAACAGAGGAAGGCATCCATGTCAACTTTTTTGACTTGGGCGGGCAACTTGAGTTTAAAGCCTTGGTGGAGGGGTTCTTGCGCAGCGGCAACGTGATTTGTGTCTTTTTTTCCATGTATGAGGTACTTCGTAATCTTCGAGGTCGAAGCAGCACTCATACGGACGACAAGCACACTGGACTTGAGCACTTTCTTGCCTGGTGCGACTCGGTCGTGTCCATTAGCAGTCATGGCCCCGTTTTATTTGTGGGTACCTTTGGAGATAAGGTATGTGGCGGGGTGAACATCGCGTTTGTAATTCCTTTATCCGACCACCCCACCCATCACCAATCTGGGGGCACAGTCGCGATCCATGGGCAAGTTCATCCGGCGTTTGGGCACATATTCTGTTAGGTGCCTGCATTGACAGATCGCGAGTTTATCTCTTTGGAGCTGCGACGCATCCTGACGCAGCGGCAGCATGCCATTTTGTCACGCGTCATCTTCCCGCAGCAGGATAGTCGCCTCATTTTCTTTCCCGTCGACAACACTCGGTCGCAGCAAGACCCGGGTATCCAGGCGCTCTCGCAGTCGCTGATTGCCACAATGCGCGACAGCGAGGTTGCTCGTCTGCAGGTGCCACTGGCGCTGCGCGTGTGGCAAGACAGCATCAACAGTCTTGCCTATCCAGTGACAAATGAGGCACTGGCCTTGGCCTCGCCCATCTGCCAGGCTATTCGCAAGCAGCAGCCGGATCCCTTGATGCCATTGGGCACACTGACGCTGACCGAGCTCCGCGAGCTATACGATGAGAGCTTTGGTCATGCAGAGCCGACGGATCTGCATGGAATCGAGTTTCGCCAGGTATGATTCTTGCAATGTGATAGCTGGTGCCAGCTTCTTCCTTGGTCTGTGTATTGGAGTTTGGTCCAATGGTGTTTTTTTGGGTTCAGAGACTGATGTTTTGCGTGGTATGGCGTGTTTTGCAGTGGGTTGATGCCATTCATGCTCTCGGCACGATTACGCACTTCAATTCGCCTGCACTCGAGGATCTAGTTGTCCTGAACCCCATCGAGCCACTCAGCTACATGACGCTGCTAGTGCGCAACTTTGATCTTCATCGTCTGCCCTTGGATGCCACGGTTGAGTTTACTGAAGACTTTCGCCTCTTGCGTGACTCTGGTACGTGGCACGAGGATAGCTGCTCAGCAA
The DNA here is from genome assembly GCF_000002865.3 of Monosiga brevicollis MX1. Taxonomy (NCBI): domain Eukaryota; class Choanoflagellata; order Craspedida; family Salpingoecidae; genus Monosiga; species Monosiga brevicollis. Next base: position 700,036 of record NW_001865043.1, read on the forward strand.
GAATGGCATATCCCTTGGCTGGGCTTGGCATGGAGTTGGAGTTGATCTGACGCGATGTGCTGTTGTGTGATTTAGGCATGTTAATGCCTGAGCTGGCCACGCATTACTTGGGCCAGGCGAGCAAAACGCCGCGCCAACTGCGCGACCTGAATGAGCGCGAGCAACAGCAAATTTTAGCGCTAATGCTGCAGGTTGGCTGCCTTTGAGTGGGGCGGGGGGTGCCAGGGCAGCATTGCAAGGCCCATATATGACCCGCCCCTGCGTTTTTATGTTTGATTCTTCGACTTGGACCGGTGCAAGTCTAATAAACAGATTTGCACTCCTCATAACTTGGCTTGCGTTTCGTCCCGCTGTTTTGCAGTTTGGTGTCGCCGTGCCCTTGCAAGTGGGGAGCACGGCTGCCTACATGATTCCGGGGTTGCTACCTTACGCTGCACCGTCCTTTTCTGACGCCGGGGAGGCTGCCGTAGAGGTAGGAGCCACATTTCCCCCCGCAGCTTGTAGTTTAGATGGTGATCTCTGGAGCTTGTTTCTGTGTGTTCTATGTGGAAGCAGAAGGGGCGCGTGTGTACTAGGTCACATTGTGTCGTGTGCGTTTCGTTGGGTTGCAGGTGCTGGTGGCTCCTTTTCACGGGCAAACGCTCACGCGTTTTGATTACATTTTGGAGAAGGACCTCGTGACTCGCACCACTTTGCCAGCCGGGCTATATGATAAGCTAATTGCAGCTCTCACCTCACACAGCCAAGGCGGCGCTTCAGCAATGCTGGCACAACCGGCACTCTCCAAAACCATGTCACGCCTGACTTTGGGCCGTTACGTGATTGATGTGATCCAAGATCGCCGCATGGGATGCCTGCGGTGTTTGTTTTACATTGAAAATGCCATCGGACTCATTCAGCAGGCAAGTCGTTGCTAGTACATTTGTAGTCTTGTTGAGCTGCGCAACAATCTGTGTAGGCCCCAACTGCGCAGCACAGTCATCACGCATTGAAAAGCCGCCTCACCATGGCCCAACGATCATGCGTTTTTGCAGGTGGATCAGCTGCTGCGCAAGGTGGTTCAGCAAGGCTTTTGCTCGCTACGCTACAGCCTGCTGGTCAAGCTCGATGGCGACACTTACATTCCGGTATACTTTGCTAGGCGGAACCCTGGTCGCCTTGGTGGAAGTGTTGGTCGATCACACATTGGCACTCGTGGCGTGCAACTAGGTACAACGGGTGCAAGAATTGTACGAAGCTGGCCAACGCAGCTTTATGGTGGGGGCCACATCGATGCGCCGTGAGCAGCTGATGGAGCGTTTGGCAGGCTTGCTGCCGCTGCGTTCCAACAGCCAGATTTATCACGTCTTCATCTCGTATCGCCATGAGCCGCAATCCATCGAAGGTGCGGCAGCCTTTGCCAATGAGTTGACTGTGCACGCGTTTGGTGAACGAGGCGAGCGCGTCAACACCTTCTTCGACGTGGTCAGTCTGGAAGTTGGGATTCGCTATGATGAGTCCTTTTTGCACGCCATCATGAACAGGTACGGAGAGTGCTTTGGTGTGATCGGCAAAGCCCAAGAACTTTGCCAGCCTTGGTACACCCATGCCATTGCTGGCGAGTTTGAGTGGTGTGGTGGTTTGTTTTTGTCTGTCTCTGCCTAACATGGCTCTCATGTGTCGCAGCGTCATCTACACGCCAGTCATCAGCACCGAAGCACTTCGACGCTTGTGTGATGAGTCAGCACTCTCGGCCCTGGACAACTTTTTACTCGAGCTGTTGGTGGCTGTCTCGCTGTTTGAGAAAACGGGCTACCCACGTGTTGTGCCTTTGATTGTTGGCGAGGTCTGTGCGCGTCATGACAAAGGGCGGGGTGCAAAAGGTGTGTACCGTACTGAAGCTCATGGGGGTTTTTATTGTGGCTCAGTTGCACGAGGATGAGGAGGGGCTGCCTGCCATGACCAACTTTTTCAAGACGTTTGACATGTCACAACTACCGGACCGCGTCAATTTGCCGACGGCGCGAGTGGCCCAGGACTTTTTGCAAAAAGAGCGCGGCCAAGGTTTGGACGGAGAGTTGACTGTGCGGCGCGTGATTGAGACTGTGTTGAAGTATCATACCCCACTCTTGCTCTGGGACTTTTTGGCGCCGACACCGGGTGGAACGCACGGGCGCGGGGCGATTGAACCGCGCTTAACTCGCCTGGCTCGGCGCCACGTGGACATGCAGCAGCTGTATGCCAAGGCTGCGCGTGAGACGGTGACGTTGCTGGAGGGTGTTGTCGACAAATTCCAAGAGCAGCGGGCTAGTGCCAAGGGTCGCCCACTTGGTCGGAGCCGATCCTCGCAGAAGAGCCGCACGCAGGTTTGACGCTTGCGCCGGTTTCGGGACGGGCACAAGACTCTTTGTGACGGCGTGGGAACGTGGTCGTGCAGACCTTGAGCAGAGCTTTCCTCACACTCTTGGTATGTTATCGCTGCGCAGGCGATTCAGAGCCACCTGCTCGAGGCGGTAACAACGGCGGCTGACCAGACTGGGGAGACCGCGGTGAGAGATTGGCAAGTCGACCAGGTTGTGCGCTGGCTCAATGAGCTGGGCTTTAAACAGTACGTGGAAGCGTTTACACGGGAAGAGGTCAACGGCGCGCTTCTTCTGCAACTTTCTTCAGAGGATTTGGAGCAGGATTTGGTACGTGGGATACTTTTTGGGTTGAATGCGTGTTTTGTTGTCCCAGCTGGGCGGATATGGACTCATTGTCCCGGTCGATTTGGAAACACAGGAGGTAAAGAGCCGGCTGCATCGCCGCAAGATGCTCGAAGCTATCAAGCAGCTCGAATAGGGCTGGATTAGCTAAGCGACATGACTGCGCGGCTGGGGCTGTGTGCTTTCGGGGGTATGCGAGCCGGCTTTCTCTCTTGAAAACGGTGGCTGAAGGCCTGTTGTGTTGAATGAACAAGCAGGCTTTGATTTGTTACGATCATATGCTCTCGTCAATTCGTGTCGCCATTGTTTTGTGAGTGCATGGAATGAATCTTTGCTTCTTACTTTCAGTATGTCAATCATCGGCCTATTCTGACTAGTCGGGCGAGGGGGCGTCTCAGACGCGCAACTCTTTAAGAATTATTGGCATTCGAAAAAGAGGGGCGGAAGGAGTTGCTGCTTCCAAGGGAGCGGCAAGCGGGAAGAACTCAAGGGTTGCTCGAGGATTGAAAGGGGGACAGGGCGTCAGAGGACACAACGCAAGTCGAGGTTGGCGGGCGAGCGGCCCAAGGCCACAGGGCGGGCCAGAGGCCATCATCAGTAAGATAACGCGTGATGCGTTTGGAGGTGCTGAGGCCAAACTGAAACATGAGGCTGTCGGGGTAGCGTTGGCGGGCTTCGGCGGGAGTGGTGTGGGGGTCGGATTTCCACCAACCACCCGGGTAAAAGATGTGGGCGGGGATGAGGGTCACGGGCACTTGACGCAGGGTGGCAGTCACAAAGTCTGGGCCAGTGACTTGCCAACGGGCCACGCGTTCCACGACGCGGAGCTGAAAGTAAGAGTGATTGAGGTTGCGAATGACGAGTTCGAGGCCCGGGTGGTGGGGAGCAGCGCCAATGACACCGACGGCATACATGTGCGGTTCTTGTTGCGGAGTGGGGTGGCTGGCGGGGCGCAGCTCCTCGCCAAAGAAGAGACCTGTTGCATTGGCCTGCTCAAGCAGGGGCTCAAGGGGGCGGCCAAGCCAGAGGGAGTCGGCATCAACGTAAACACCACCGTAGTGGTAGAGAAGTTCATAGCGAGCAATGTCGGCCTTGTTGGCAGGGTGCTCCTCATGGAGGTAGGCGGCCCGGTTGCGCAGGGGCAAGCGGTCCAGCTCGGATTGCGTCCAGAGGTGGTAGGTCCAGTCCGGGTGGGCGGCGCGAAAGTCACGGGACCAGGTGGTGACCCAATCGCAGGGCGGGGTCTCAGTGCCGAGCCAGATCTGATGCAGAATCTTAGGGACGCCTTGAACAATCACAGGAGCGGAGGAGGGTGATGGGGGGTGAGGCGTGGTGCGAGGCTCCAGACTGGCCAAACAATCCAGGACGACGACAGAGGGGCAGGGGCTGGGCGCAAGAGCAAGAAAAGAGCCAGAAGGGGCTTCAAGGTTGGCAGGGGCGGCTAGGGTGTGCGAGCAACGTACGGGTGGTGGTCAAAGGATGAGCCAGACTGTGGTCCAGATGCTCAAAGTTGGGTCGGGGAAAGGGCAATGGGGCAGGCCGCGAGAGACTGCGGCCGGCGTACAGACATAGCGGCAGCAGGACGAGAAGGCTGAGCGCGACCTGCAAGGTGTAAGAAAGGCAAAGTGACAATGTTCAGAAAGGACGGGGCCAGGCAGTCGTTGCTTTGATCGAGCCCAGTGCCAACCAGGTTCCAAGAAGCTGTACCGACCAGAGCACGGCAGATGTGCGAGCGACGCATGCTGTTGTCAGACGAGCACCATGCACTCTTTGGCTTGATGAACGATTGACGCAGCTTGTGGCAGGAAAAAAAAACACCCACACCACCTGCCTGCTTGCAGCCACAGCGAAAGGAGGAGGAGGAGGAGGAGGAGGAGGAGGAGGAGGAGGAGGAGGAGGAGGAGGAGGAGGAGGAGAGTCCGTCCCGGGTGACCGATGGTCCCTTTGGAAAACACCACCGAGGCACGACTTGACAAGATCTTGTGTTTTGGACCAGCCACGTGCCAAAGTTAAATGGGTTTCTTGGAACTTGAATAAAAATATTATGAGAATCAGCAGCAAATGGCAGCCCCCCTCCTCTTCCCTCTCTCTCTCTCTTTTTTTTTTTTTTTTTGGGGTGGGGGGCACTGCCTGCCTGCCTCGACTGTCGATGATGGGAAAGAATTGACCCGAGCCTGGTAAAAGCCGTGAACATGGCGGTCCTTGGCTGATCGTGCAGAAAACTTGCTGCAGTGTGTGTGTGTCGCCTCTCTACAAAACACGCCTTTGGTAGGGGTGATGCGCCATTGGGCATTACCCCTAGCCTTTCGCAGCAAGATGCCGGCGTGAAGACTGGTCACAAAGCTCAGCCCTCGCTGTCTATCCATGTTGCCCAGACTAGCCAACCAAAAGGCAGCAGAGAGAAAAAAAAAGAAAGATGATCGCGTCTAATGGTGTTTAGGAACACCGGTTTGGGATAGAATAATAAAGAGCAGTCGATATGCACGTCGCATTCACAGCTCAAGAGCTCAGGGGCAATAGAGAGCACAAGAAGAAAGTGCTTAGCCGCCAAAGCCGTAGAGGGTGCGGCCCTGGCGCTTGAGGGCGTACACGACATCGAGGGCGGTGACGGTCTTGCGCTTGGCGTGCTCAGTGTAGGTCACGGCGTCACGGATGACGTTCTCAAGGAAGACCTTGAGGACACCACGGGTCTCCTCGTAGATGAGGCCTGAGATACGCTTGACACCGCCACGGCGAGCCAGACGGCGGATAGCGGGCTTGGTGACACCCTGGATGTTGTCGCGCAAAATCTTGCGGTGACGCTTAGCGCCACCCTTTCCAAGGCCCTTGCCGCCCTTTCCACGTCCAGACATGATTGAAGTTGATGCGGTTGCTACTGGAACAACACTGAAGTGATAATCAGAAAAATGCTGGACTGTGCCGTTCAGGTCTCCACTTGTACCCGAGCTGGGAAGGCCGGTCGAGCGCGCAACCGTTTCGAGCCGTTTGCGCTGTTGTGGCATGGACCAAAGTGTGACGTATAATACGCTTTGACTGCAAAAGGACGTACGACGAAAACTTAGAAAACAGAATAATTAGAAATTGACCCAGGGGACTTTTTGAGGGGACTTAAACGTGTATGGGATAATGAATACAATGCACTGCATTCCGATCGAACATCGGCCGGCTCTCGATGGCTGAGCGGCATTTTCTCAGCCCATCTCAAGGATCTCCTGCCCTCTCTAGCCTCACAGCTCCCCCCCCCCCCCTCCCTTGAATCTTCATCATGTCGTCCAAGACTGGCAAGGCTGGCAAGGCTGCCGGAGGCAAGGCCAAGTCACGCTCTTCTCGCGCCGGCCTTCAGTTCCCCGTCGGTCGTATTCACCGTCACCTGAAGAACGGCAACTACGCCCAGCGCATTGGTGCCGGTGCTCCCGTCTACCTCGCGGCCGTCATGGAGTACCTCGCCGCTGAGATCCTCGAGCTGGCCGGTAACGCCGCCAAGGACAACAAGAAGACGCGTATCAGCCCCCGCCACATCCAGCTGGCCGTCCGCAACGATGAGGAGCTGAACAAGCTGCTCTCGGGCGTCACCATTGCTCAGGGTGGTGTGCTCCCCAACATTCACAACATTTTGCTCCCCAAGAAGAGCTCCTCTGCCGCCAAGTCGGAGTAATTTGTCGCCAGCATCCCCAAGCGAACCCGATCTAGCGCTTGGATTTGTTGCGTGTGTGCGCGGCTGCTGAGCAGTTTTTCTTCACCATCGCCAAAATTCAGTACCCTCTGTAAAATTTAAATTGAACGTTTAAGAAACAGCTTTGTCATCGTGATGTTTGATTTTTCCAAAGGTACACACAGAAACTCTCAATCCGAGGATGTGTGACGTAGTCGCCCTTGTCATGTGTTGCGAATGCCAGAGGGCTCTTCAAAGGCTTGCGTCATCGCATCCTTTTGCATTTGGGGTGGGAAAATCCCACTTTTAATTGTGGGTCCCAAATCTAGTTCTCTCAAACAGGTTACGAATACGAGTCGCCAGCACGCAACTGGTTCAAAGCCACGCGCGTTCAAACCACGAGCCCGACTTCTTCTGTGTTGGAAAGGAAAAAAATTAGAGGAATTCTGACTTTGGGCCGCTTGTATCACACACCGCCGTCCCTCCACAACAATTCCTTTCCGGGGAAGGTGATGATGGGCCATGGTGAAACACATCAAAAGCATGGCCATGCGAATGGACCCTCAGCAATGGTTGTCGCTCACTTCCTTTTTTGGTTTCTTCCAAGTCACCGCACCAACTCGACACAAAGGACAGAGCAGGTTGAGGTTGGGCATGGAGTAAGCATCATAAGCATCATCAGTCATCATAATCGTGGGCATTTGTGAGTCGTGAAATGTCAAGCGGCATGGCAAGAAGGAGTGTGTGAGTTGCTTCTGTGTGTTGTGGTAGAGTCGCTCTTGCATGCCACCGGCGCCATTGCAACACGTCAGTGTCATGCGCTGACGTAAGACATTCTGCATGCGCCAAACGATCTTGGTGATAGCAACCTCGCTGATCTAGGCCAAGTGGACCTTTTGGCCACCCCCAACAAACGCCATCCCACTGTCCCACATCTGCCACTCCACAAGCCTCACGAATGAGAACAAACGAAACAGAATTGGTGACGTGAGCGAAGAGTGAAGAGAGAGAGAGGAATTCAGACAAGTGCATAGTTGAGAGACGGCAACGTGGCATCTTCTTCGATTTCACACACGCACAACACAAACAGACACGCTCTCTCTGTGTCTGGCTGTGTGTGTTTCTTTTCTTTCTCTCTCTCGCTCTCTCTCTCTCCTCTCTCGACTCACTCGCTCAGAGTGCGAAACGGCAGCGTGCTGATCCTTCCAAAGCCCTCAGAGCAGGGCACACATCCCCTCGCCAACGGTCGGTCATGTCCAAGGTCAACCGTGCCCAACTTTGCCCCACCATCCCACACCAAAAACCATCCTCGACCCCTCCTTCCACCCACCCGCCCACGCACCTCCTTCTTCTTCCATCTCTGTGTGTCTGTCTTTTGTCTCTTCTCTCTTCTCTCTCTCTGTGTGTGTGTGTGTGTGTACTTCATTTTCGAGAGCGGTGCTGCCCGCGCTTCTCCCTGCTGGCCGGCGCTGGTGCTGGACCTTGCTAAAAACACCCGAGCCGGCGTGCTTTTCCCCTTTTCACGCACCAGCCTCGTTCTCTCCTACGCAGACACCCCACCTCGCTCGACTGCCCCCTCCCCCCCTTTTTTTTGCTCTCCCCCCACACCGGTTCTGGTTTGTTTTCATTTCCCTGCACACATCATCATCACAGAGGTGCGTCCACGTCAATCCTTGTCCCGTCCCGGTTGGGTTCATGTCCTCTGCTGGGCCCAATGCCCGAACAAGCGCCCGTTTCGCTCGTTTGCGCTTTGCGACCGCTCGGCTGCGGCTGCGGCTGCGGCGGCTGTTGTCCCATTTCTTGGGCAAGCACCTTGTTGGATGCCATCAACACAGCGCATCGGGGCCCGCCGCCATAAGGGAGGAGGCGGGGCTGCCATTCCCACCCACCATCTCTCAACCACCTGCCGTGTGCTCGCCCGGCCAGGTTTATTTTTCACTCCTTGGAGCTGCGTGCTGCTTGTTGGCTTCGACAGCACCCTCCTGTGCGCTCTCTTGAACATTTTGTCAGGATACCGGGGTTTGTACTTGGCTAATCGCCTTTCCACACGCCTCAACTCAGAACCCAGGTACTGCCCCAACACATGCAAACCCAACCTCCCTCTTTGCCCGCACATGTGCGCGCGGCCGCTGCTATTCACCGGCACTGCAATGCACTTCTGTCTGCATTCATCTGTCTGCCTTGATGCCACCCTCCTCCCTTCTTTTTTGCCCTCCCTCCCGCTTTCTCTGCTCCTCACTCTGGCCGGCTTTGTGGTGGATCTTAGGCGTCACATGGGCCGCAGCAAGGCCCTTGTCGCGCACCTGGTCACCCATCACTTCTCCTTTCCAATCCTTTGCACCCATCGTTATCTCGACGGCCAACCAACATGGCGGCCACCGTGCCTCCGACCAAGAAGCGCAGCTCCGACAATGTCCTCATGCAGGAGATTGCCAAGCACCTGTACGTCAAATCTCGCCAATCGCCCCTCGGTCACCCTCACGTGCCTTCATTTTTAAAGTCTACAATGCCAATCTAATTTTCCTTGCACCCCCTTGACCCCAATAGGCATGATCATGCCCTCCGACGCCACAACGACCAGTCCTGGACAAATTCTTCTCGCTTGCGACAAGCCAAAACGTCCCGGGCCGTTGATCCCCCCGTCAGTGTGCCTTTCTTGGTATTTTTGCGTGTGCCCTGTGCCGTCAGCACCCCATCGCACACCCCATCACTTACCAATGCCTCGATCACCATCTCGCTCGGCAGGCTGAATTGATGGAAGAGGTCAGCTTGGGTGCCAACTCCTCCCCGGAATTTGATTCGGGTCAGTCACCTCAGCTGCCCGCAATACCACAACGTCGTGTGCCCTGTCACACCCTGTTTCTGATGGCCATCCCAACTGCTCTTGCTACCCCCCGTCGCCAGATCCCGTGCCCGAGCGCGCTCAAAACGCTCGTCAGCTTCAAGAGCAATTCGGCCGCCGCCTCAGTCACATGGACACGGTGCACAGCAAGCTGCACCGACACAGCCAAACTTATAGCTACGGACGTGGGCAAAGTCACCATGACCGTCGCTCGTCAGCTCTTCCCCTCTTGCAAACCAATCATCGAGTACGTATGAGCTTATCGCCTTTTTTTTTTTTTTTTTTTTTTTTTTTTTTTTTGCACGATCGTGTATCAACATGCCTCATCTGTGTCTTGTTGTTTCCCCCTTCTTCCAGGGCTCACTCCTGCGGGGGCCGTCTGCAAGCTATACGGGTCGCGCAAGCCTGACCACTCAAGAGCGCTCCTTCCACCGCAACCTCTCAACTCAAGGAACCATCATGGGGCTCGTCGCTCACTCCAATCTGCCAAATCGGGATCAAGCTCGCCACGTGCGTCTGTCGCCCCATTGAAAACGGAAAACAAACAAACACAAAACCAAACAAAACACCAACTCCTACACCTCATTCTTTTCTTTTCCATTCGAGATTCCTCACTTCCGCGCATGTTATCTCATCCCTTTACCGTAGCGTTCTACTTACATGTCAAGGCGAACAAGCCGCCTGAGTGGCTTTCATAGCACCAGTGCTCTTCACTCGCCCGCCTCTTCGACCTCAGTTCTCTCCCCTCATAGTAGCGCAGGCGATGGCGTCCCCCCGCTCTCTGTTCACCGCTTGGACCAAGTTCATTTGAGCGAAACCCCAAGCATTGACAGCGTCGATAGCGTTGGTGTGGAAGCCTCCGACAAGGCCGCCTCCGTGGGCATCTCCGTCATTGCCGAGGAAGATCGCATGCAACCACCATCAAGGGCCGGCAAATCAAGTTCGGCCAATGACTACCCCTCTGTGACCGCCATGCTTTCCACCAGTCCAGGCTCGCGCCTCAGCCTCGCCCACATCTCACTGGACGCAGCTCCACCGACGCGCCCACGACCCAGTCAAAGCATGCTGAGCCCCAGTAGCGTTTTGCGCGCAGCAGCCAGTCCTGGTTGCCAGCGCCAGCTCTCTTCGTCTGACTTCAAGGCCGCAGCCAAGCGCACTGATCGCTTGCTTGAACGGCCTCGCCGCAACCGCAGCAATAGTGCATCTCCTCGCCTCGACCAGAGTTACCGCAGCAACCAACTTCTTGAAGTCGTTCCCCTCACCACTATTCCCAAAAGCCCCGTTCTGGGCCACATCAAGAAACCGCGTCGCTTCACCGCCAATGCCCCCGTGCCCGACCACACGGACAAACTGCAAGCTCCCGGACAGACAGCATCCCACCCGCCTGCAAGCCAACCGTCCTCGCTGGGGGCCATTGCCGAGCAGGCCATCTCTGTCAGCCCGGGCAGATTGCCCCACCTGCCCGCGATGGATTCGGCGGTGCCCGACTTACCAAATGATCAGGCCTTCAAAGACATGCCGGCGTCAGGTGTGAGCGAACAAAGCGACGCCAACAAGCTGGGCAATAATGGGAACGCGGTCATTGGTGCTCCCCCGTCGTCCTCTCTCCTGACTAACCCAACGGCTCCGGTCTTGCCTGCCATCATGCCGGCTCTTTATCTTGACCGCTGGTGGAAGGCCATCGATGCCGGTGATTTCGAGGCCGTTCAGGTTGGTTTTCTCGGATGGATTCCTGAGCTAGTCATTGGCATGTCAATTTCAAGCACGGTCGCCCACAGCACTGCTCCTCCAATATCTCCCGTGGCGATCATCAAGTGATTTCGCATCAATGCTTCTGGTTACAACCTGCCTCACCTTCCTCTTGCCCGCCACCACTGCCATGCCGTCCTTAGGCCTTATTAGACATCTGGCCCCAGCTCATGGAGGAACGACGAGACCAAGACCAAGCCACAGCGCTCATGGTTGCTGCTGGTCTGGACGATCAAGACCTTGTCGAAGTCTTGCTTGAGCGCGAATCAAATGTCGCCGAGGTGGATATTGACGGGTAAGTGGCAGCAACAGCAACGTTGGCGTCAACGATTGGGTCCAAACTTTGGCCGCGCGATGTATCTGCTGATACAAAAATAGCGCGCTCTCATCGGGTCCCTCGCTGGTTATGTTGGCAGTTTTTCTGCGCTACACTACGCCGTCTCGCAGCGGGCAAGCGTGGACATTTTGGATTTGTTGCTCGAAGCTCGGGCGCCGATGGAAGGCTTCAAGGTTTGTGCCTGCCTCGGCTTGGATCGTGTCGACCTCTTCATTGAGGTACCGATTGGCGACTGACCCACCATTTTGTGCAATGCATGGCAGGTGCCGCCCCTCCACAGCGCAGTTGCAGCCGACAATACCGACGCTATTGCAATATTGTGTGCAGCAGGGGCATCTGTGCACGTCAAGGATGCGTTTCAGCGCACACCCATGGACGTTGCACGGGCAGCCAATAAGAAAGCCATGGTCGAGTTGTTGAGCCAATACGCTTGAGCGTCGCCGTGACGCTGTCCCGACTCATGGATCAGCCGGAAGCCTTGCAGGCGACGTCTCGGTTCCAGTCTGAGGGCAAGTCACGTCCGAGCAGGGCGTGCAAGGCAACGTTGTGTGGCCGGTAAAGCTCCTACGGTTGTCAAGCACACCAGCTTTTAATGAGATGACCAGAAGCGTGCAACCACGACTTCTGATGATAAACAATTTTTTTCCCCCTTATTTCTCGTATTTACCCGACTTTATCATGGTTAAGCGTTAGGTTTTGCTTTCCTTTTTGAGTTTTTCTTGCCCTCTCTGTTTGAGGTGTTCGCGATTGGAGGGAGGTTATGGTAGGCGGCTAGTTTGGTGTTTTGTTGCGCATGTAGGCGCATTGTGGCTCCCGGAACATTTCTACACTTGAGTTTTTCTCCCCATCATGTGCCGAGGGGCGTGTGAAATCATGCGTATCCTTTCCTCGGACTGATGACAAGCTTTCTCATGCTACTGCGCGGGCGCGTTGGCTCGGCAGAAATTGAATAGCCATCTTGATGAATCCCACGAAACGAAGGCGCTTCTTTTGAAAAACATACCGCAATGGCGCGAAGGGTGCTGCAAGCGACCCCGCGGTAATCACTCAGCTCGGGATGTGCGTGGTGATCGTCCAGTCGTGTGTTGTAGTGGACCCTGACGATCTGTTGCAAATCAGACGGTGGTAACGTGGGCAGGCCGAGGAAGCGATAAATCCTCTCCAATCCAGCTAGCCGAGTCAAGCATCAGCACGGGTCAAGGGTGGGAGCGGGCAATGGGCAAGGCCCCAACAAGCTGGTGAGATGCTGCCTCACCTGGCCACCACCCTTGAACCTCGCTCTGGCAAGGAGCAATGGCAGTTCACCCGAGGACCGATGCTGATTACTGACCCACGGTAGCGTTGCCATTGGCAAAAAGCTCATCGTAAAAGAGGATGAGGAAGTTGTCGCGAGGGAACACTTTGAACCAGCGTTCCAAATGAAAGGCGTACAACCCATCGTAAATGACGTTATCAGCTTGCTCAAACAGTTCTATTTTGAAGCGCGAGTCATGGGGTCCATGGGTGAATAACTGGCGGTGTGCTTCGTTCTCATACTGATGCAGGTGCGCTACAACACCTTGATCTTCCTGAACCCAAGTGGGCCAGGCTCGTTCCTGCTGTCGAAAACGGTTCAACTAAAGGTTGGACAAGTGAGACGACCAGGCACGCAGCACAGCCGCCGAGGGTCAAGTCGGCATATGATGAAAGGCAGGCATCCCGTCTCACCTCCTTGTGCAACCAAGGGCCAAACGGGGTCCCGGGATGGACAGACTTGATGCCCAAGCGTTGGCGCATTAAAAACTGTCAAGCATGGATCAATGTATGCTATCAGGAAAGAGATTACGGCGAGAGGGCAGAGGTAAACAACTTCGTACCGTGGAGGCGATTCGTGTGACAGGCTCGCGTAGTACGGCGATCAGCTTGACCTAGCAATGGGCATGATAAGAGGCCCTCACAAATTGCGCCTGCGTGCGTGCGTGCGTGCGTGCGTGCCTGACTGACTGACTGACTGACTGACTGACTGACTGACTGACTGAACACCGGGAATACACAAGGTGGGGTCTGAAGCTGGTAGATATGGCGAGCCAGGTCAGACTAACCTTTGATCCACACCAGTCATGCAGGCGGCGCGGCGCGGCGTGGCTGATGAGCGATGACACCGAGCCGTCCACGCACAGGGGTGTTGCTAATGGGATCAGGTGGCGGAAATGAGCAGCAAAAACTGAGATAGAGTTCAGCTGTGGATTTGACGAGGATCGAGCGCCATGTGGGATGCGCATCAGCGAGCGTGGCACCTGCGGCGTCGGTTTGGAATGGCGACGGCGTGGGGAAATGTGCATTGTAGTCTTCAAGAGTGCCACCGTGGTGAAGAATGTGAAACTCCTTTGTGCCTGTTCATTCAAAGTGATACGAGTCCCCAGGGGCAACGTCATGAGGGCCCAGGGACTAGGCGCGCAGCGTGCATGGCGGGTAACGCACCATTAATGTTGGTTCTCGTCTCAGGGTGATGCGTCAGGTAGTGGAAAAGGGACGTCGTGCCACCTATTTTAAGCAGGGACGGAGTTGTGACGGTGGGGGGACGTTTAGCCCGCGTGTGCTGGTCAAGCCATCAGGAAAGGGGAGCACAGCAGACCTTTGCGAGCACCAATGAGAAAGACCGAGGGGCGACATGTTTCGGAGAAGGGGCGCCATTGACTTGGCAAGGGTTCTTCACGCAGGGTCTCGGCCAGCGTGACTGGCACTTGCAATAGCAGGAGCAGTGTTGATGCCGCGATGGTGATGGCGTGGGATTGGGGCAGCCGTGCCATATTTGCTAGAGTAGCACGTCTCTTTCTTTCCAAAAATACAGTTGCCGCCTTCAACACTATCGGGCTTCTGATGTCGTTGGTCGGCTGAGCGTACACACACGACTCAGCGCAGGGCTCTTTTGGATGCACGCAAGCACCACAAGGTCGCGTCTTTTAGAGAGAGAGATGAGAGATTACGAGAGAGTTTGGTTAGAGAGAGAGAGTTTGAGAGAGTTTGAGAGAGTTTGAGAGAGTTTGAGAGAGAGAGTTTGAGAGTTTGAGAGAGTTTGAGAGAGAGAGTTTGAGAGTTTGAGAGAGTTTGAGAGAGTTTGAGAGAGTTTGAGAGAGTTTGAGAGAGTTTGAGAGAGAGAGAGTTTGAGAGAGAGAGAGAGAGTTTGAGAGAGAGAGAGAGAGTTTGAGAGTTTGAGAGAGAGAGAGAGAGAGAGAGAGAGAGAGAACGGCGGCGGGGAATGAATTGGAAGGAGTGGGGTTTTCTTGGAGGCGTCACGGCTTGACTGCAACAAGTTGCTCCTTCTTTTCGCTCTTTTACCCCTCCCATTCTGCGTGTGGTGTTTGCCCGACTCAGTGAGGAGGGCTCAAGCCGTTTGGGGACACGGCAACAGCAGCAAGAGAGCTGGAGGTTGAGGTCGCGCTCGAAGATTCTGTCAAATGACCTTGATGAGTTGTGATTGCGACATTGTGCCCGCCAGCGAGGGGGCAGGGCGATCAGGTCTGGAATTCCAGTCTCTCTCGCTCTCTCTCCCTCACAATCTCGCGTGCATTCGCATCGCGTGGGCGCATTCAAGGCAGTGGCTTCGGCTTGGCTCTGGTTGCTTGCCAATGCCGCGCTGCCAAGGCCCCGACGTTCGCTTGCCCCAACGTTGACCTGCACAACGTCGTTGTGGTGCCCCAACGTGTAGCACCTTACATAAACTCGTACTGGAAAGACATAAACTCGAAGCTAACAATCAACATCCAAATAATTAACATCAAAAACCTGATAATTAACCATGGTAATAATAAGCATAAAATTCTGAAAAGCGACATTAACTTATTTATAATCTACAATAACATTAGTAATAGATACGATAACCTCAATGGCATTCAACAGCAACAACAATCACATACCAGACCAACGTGTGTGTGTAAGCCGTCAAAAGAAGAGTGGGGCAGAGAGAGGGGCAGAGAGAGGTGCACAGAGAGAGGAAGAAGGCGCGAGAGCATGAAATCAGAGAGATGACAAAAAGCATAGACAATAGAAGGGTAAAATAAAAGGCCTTTCAGAGAGAGTGCGAGCATGTGTAGTTTAAAAGAGAAGGAACCACAACCCAGCCAGAGCCTCAGAGAGTTTGATGGCCAGCGAGGGCGTGTGGATGCCTATACATTACGTGTATAGGAGGATTGCTTCATCGTGTGTGTGTGTCTCTCTCTCTTTTTTCTTTTTCTGGTGCTCGTGGCTCGGCTGACTCGGGCTTTTGGTACGTGTCGCTCGTCGCTCGCTCGCTCGCTGCCTTTCTGGTGCGGTGGGTCTGGGCAGTGGCGCTGGTTTGTGGTGGCTTGGTGTCGGTGGCTGGTGGTTTCTGGGGCACTTGATGCTGTTGGGAGGGAGGCAAAGTAGAGCGAGTGGTACCGCGCGTGCATGCGAAGCGGCGGCCACCGTACCTTGGCATGGGTACCCGTTTGCTCCTCCTCATGAGGTTCAGGCCAACGGCGCAGCTTCTCACGGGACTCACGTTTGTCTCCCAGCCCTGGCAGAAGAGGACAACATCTGTGGATGCCTGCCTGCACATTGTGTGCAGGTGTGGCACGGCCCGTGGGAAACACATTTTCCCGCCTGTGGGAAACACTCTCCCCGCACATGTCGTACTCTTTTTAGTAATAATAGCATAATAATAATATTCCGCCAATTCCCCGTTTGGGCCACCGGACGCGGTCCGGCCCCGCGCCTGATCTATCGAGGTAAGCCCATAGCAGCGGCAATGTGCTCTCCCATGCGCTCCACACATCCCGCCTTTTTTTATTTCCTTGTCCTGCGTTGCTAGTCCGCAATCTGTTCGCGCCGCCAGCATGGCAGGCCACCAGCTCGAGGCTGCCAATTTAGCCGGCAACGTCGAGGGCCTCTCCGGGACAAGCCACATATCGGCCTCCAAGGACCATCTCCGGGATACTCTCCCCAAATCAAGCAGCGTTAATGCCAAGTCAGCTGGTTCTCCCGGCACCGTGGAGCACAACGGTACCAACGGCGACCAGCCGACATCTGATCTCATTGAGAGTCGGGGCAGCGCCGCCAGCAGCGAGGGGGGCCTTGAACTGACACGTGACGGCATCGGCCTCGAGCATCACGGCCAGGAGGAAAGACCCCAGCTTGCTCACCCTCCATCGCTTCCCCACGTGCAGCGCCATCCTTTACTGCAGCGCCAAGCCACGGAAAACACCTCCCCGCCCACCGATTTGCCCAACGAGCTACACATTTCGACTGAAACCTGCAACACGCCGCTCTCGGGTCCACCCTCCGCCACCATTATCAATCTGGATGCTCCCGACGCGCCTATTCCTCCCACATCCAGCCTCGCTGCGGATGATGCCGCCTTGTTTGATCACCTCACCCGGAGTGCTGGTGCTGATAATCATGAGGCCGGGGACGACGCAGCACCAGTGAAGAAAACACACCCAACCAACTCTGGGGATGTTGACAGCGTGTTTGTCACATCAACTGCCACCGCCGCTGCCGCTGCAGGCTCACCGCTTCGTCGTTCTGGCAGCGCCGAACCTCAAAGTGTGGCCAGTCCTGCTGCCTTGTTGCCTCGCGCCCGGTCAGTGGGAGACATGCCTCCGGAAATGGTGCACGTCGAGGACCCCCGCGAGTCTGAGCAGGACCAGCCTGTTGTGCAACAAGCCTTTCATCACTATCGTTCCATCTCTATGGTGGAAGAACGGGGTGCTCAACCAGTGCCCTGGTCAGTGCCGCGAGATGCTAGTGGAGCCAAACGCTCTGTAGAGTTTGAGCACCGTCGCCAACGCTCCGCTCATTATCGGGGCAGCGACACTTTTGACGATTCACGCCCGCCTTCGGAGCGCGACGCGGAGATCCAAAACACAAGGGGTGCCACAGAGATGTCCGAGAAGACTCCCCAAGAATCGGATGCCCCCAAGGACGCTGTTGTCGGCAAGGGTGGCTATTTCGAGGAGGAGGAGGAGGAGGACGCAGCCCACTTTTGGGCCGTTGTTGGCCGCTTCAAATGGTTCATCCTCACCTTTCTTCTTTGCATCGTCTTGCCGGGTCTTTTGTGTGGCTTCTTGGCCCCGGATGCACACGTTGGGCAAACGAGCTTCACCGCATGGGCCTTCATCTTGGGAATCATTATCCTGGCCTGGCCTGTGGTCTATCTTATTGTCCATGTAGCCGGTAAGATCAAGCAGCCTGGGCGCTCCGAATTGCTGTCCGCGTGCTTGCCTGACTTAAATGCCGGCATTGCCTTGTCTCAGGCTGGACCATGGTTTATCTGGCCATGTATCGGAAAAAGGGCCCGGCCATGATGCGCTACTACGTCGAGGGTCTTCGCGTGCCCGTCACGACCTTTGCTTGGGCAATTGCTGCGACCGTCCTCTTTCATGTTCTCATTGTTTCGGACCCCTTCCCCCCGGCCCGCCCCCCGGGCTACCGACGCAATGTCATGGATCAGGTTTGGTGGATTGAGCGCTTTTTTATCTGCGGCATCATTGTCTCCATCTTGCCCATGGGTCGTGCGTACATGATTCGGCGGGTGGCCCTTCAACGTCGCGCCGAGGGCTATCATGAACGTGTTCGTGAGGCCATCATGTCCTCAATGATCATGTCCCACCTGACCAAGAACGTTTCACCCAAGTTCGTAAAGCCCACTGCTCTTGGGTCCTTTTTTTCGCTCCTTTCAGTCACACGTCTGTGCACGCACTCAGCCAAGCCTGACCCAGTCTTCATGCTGCATTCTGCGTCCGAGTCTTGGGGCTTGGTGCCATCGGCTCACTCTTTGGTTCTCGCTGGTGTTGGTAGAATGATTGCTCCACGCGTTAAGGCGCAAGTCAAGCGGCGCAAGCGTGCCGTTGAGTTCGCTTTGGCCAGCAAGTCGGCGCCCAGCACACCGCCCGATCGTAAGTATAATGCATTGCATGCGGCGGCTCTCACAGTGCCATTCGCGTGAGGAGACCAATATGGTTGCCAGGGATGACCTGAAAATGGAAGCCCCTGTCTTGCCTCCAACACACCCCTGATGCCGACGTGCTGGCGTAGCTGAGAAGGGCCGCAAACAATTTCGCATGTGGAAGTCGAAAGCTACCAGTAGCGCCGGGCCCGGCAAATCTACCAAGGCCATCTTGAAGCAGGCGGCTTCGGCACTTTCCGTTAGTCAGAATCGACAAGAGACGGAATCAACGGCCTCTCAACGTGTAGATCACGTTGAAGACCACGTCAACATTTTCGGCAACCCCAGTACGCTCAAATGGCCATTACTTCTTCCCAATCTCGCCTGCTCGTCTCTACAATCTGCCTGTGTTTTAAGTTGAGCTTGGAGCAGCAGCCCAAACTTATCTAATGCGCCTCCTCATGGCCTGTCGTGTTGTACAGATGCCCTCAACTCGCGGAAGTTCCCTCGCAGCACGAACAGCGAGATTGATATGGATAAACTGCTTGCTGACGCAGATACCGTGCAGCGCATGCCCATGATGGTGTGCCGTCGCACGAAACAAATCCGCTCCATCAAGGTACACGGTCTGTTCGAAGACAAAGGGAGCCCTCTGTCACCATTGAAAGAATGCTTCCGGAGGAAGAAGGAAAGGAACAACAGCCCCTATCGCCCCCCGCTGTCTTGATTTATTTATTTATTTATTTATTTATTTATTTATTTATTTATTTTTTTTTCCGCTGATACACTCTCAATTCTCGTTTGGTTTGGATCTCTTAATCTTGCGCTAGGATGCCCGATATTTGGGTTCGGCTCTCTTTGACTGGTACTCTGGGGTTCGCGATCTGCGTACCGAGATCATCAATCTTCCTGATGCCACAATTCGTGTTTCAACACTTTTGGACCAGTTTCCCCCAGAGTCCAAGCTGCGCAGCCACGCTGAGCGCATTTTGGATCCGAGCAAAACCGGCAAGCTGACTCGAGAACAGCTGATGACCTGTGTCGTGGAGGTGTTTTTGGGCCGCAAGAACCTGGCCCACTCGCTGGGCGACCTCGACTCGATCATCCATGCCATCAACGCCTTTCTGATCAACGTTCAGGCTGTCCTGACCTTTTTGGTCGTGCTCGTGGGCTTTTCCACCGGAGAACTCGCCGACATCGCCCTGACCGCAGGTGCGGCGCAACTCGTGTTGGCTCGTTCGAAGCGCCCTTTGACATCAGATGACACACCAGGTTCCCTCACTGACTTGTTCGTCTTATTGCTTGCCCTCCTCAGGAACAACCATCTTGGGCCTCTCCTTCATCTTCTCTGACACCTGCAAGCATGTTTTTCAGTCCTTCGTGCTGCTTTTTGTGGTAAGCGCAACTTACGGACAATGGCCCGATGTTCATGGTCGTGTGCCCAGACTTCACGCCACCCGATGAACGCTCGGCTCAATTCGTGATGGATCGGTGCTGTAGCGTGCACCTTTTGATGCCGGGGATCGCGTCGAGATTCAAGGGTACAGCGAACCCTTATATGTCCAGGTGCGTGCTGGTGGCCGTCCGTATGTCATGGTTTGTCAGGTTGCAATGCTCACAAGGATCGACCTGGCTTGGTATTTTCTCGTGATAGAAAATGGAGCTTCACTATACGGTTTTCACAGTTTGGAACGGCTTGGTGGTCACTATACCTAATCACGACCTCTATAACAAGGTCAGCTGCTTTGCCTGAGCAGCAAGCACCCTTGCCCTCGTGGAGTGTCGTTGGCTTGATCCATGCCTCATTCGTTTTGCGCCTGACTGTGTGAGATAGACGATCTTTAACGTTCACCGGAGTGGCATGATGTGGGAACAAACCAAGTTTTCTGTTTCAGTGCGCACATCATCTGAGAAACTGCGTCTCCTCGAAGAACGCTGGCGGTATGTTTTTGCTGCAGAAACCTGTTGTTTCAAGTGTGGTGGAGTGCTCCCGGCTTGGTGGGCTGCCTGCTTACCACGCCCGCCTAATCTGCGTATCATCTTCTCGTGGACACGCACCTGGTGCAGAGAGACCTTGCGGGCGCATCCCTTTGATTTCCATGATGCGCGGTCCTTTTTCCTTCTGGATCGCATCGAGGATGCCAACAAACTCGTGATTCACATGATTTCTGCCCAACGGTTCGTTTGTTGATTCATCTTGTGCTCCCTGTGCGCGCCCCTTGATTTTCGAAGCCGCCTCTTATTCAAGTGTTTTTGACGCGGGACAGGACTAACTGGCAAAATGGCGAGCATGTCATTCGGCGAAACATTATCACCGCTGCAATGCGCGTACGTGATTCAAAAAAAAATCGGCTTGCCTGACTCGCATGGTTCACGGCCGGCCTCTGATGTCCTGCCTCTGATGTCCTGCCTCTTTCAATCTTTACAGAAAGCCTGTGAAGACTTGGGCATCGAGTACGGCCCTCCCATTCAGCGGGTCAACCTGGTTGGCAATGGTGTGCCACCGCCCTCGTCAACTTTCGAAAGCGGTTCTTCAAACTTTGCCACTCGTGCCGCCTCTTATGATGGTGGCCTGAGCGAGCAAATGCACCAGTCATAGCTATAGATGGTCGGTTATGTTGGTGTTTAAGCTAATGTTGACATTCGCGCCGGCCGCTAATACAGCCGGAACAGTGAGACCGTACATAGGGGTCTCTTACCCATTGTTCTCGGCAAAGTTCCTATCAACATCGCTTTGTTGTTTTCGTGTTTCTGTGTTCGTGTTTTTCGTTTTTCGTTTTTCGTTTTTTTTTTTGCTTTGTTCCGCGGTGGGTGTTGCCGCGGCAGCACACTTAGTTAGTAGGAAGGCCGAATATGACGGCTGTTTGCGACCTCTTCATCCTGCAGATGGCAAGAACACCACTGACAGCTGAATGGATGTAGCGATCGTGGTGTCAAAAGTATTGGGTTCAGATATACTTGCTGATCCTCATATGAAAAGCATCGTAAAGCATGAAAGCCTGAATCGATAAGATGCTTTGACTTTTTCTAACCACGCAAAGGCCGAAGACAAGGGATTGACGAGAATGATGAGCAACTCCTACTAAAGGTATGAATTATTGACTTGTGGCACACATGCGGGAAGACGTTCTTGGAAGGCCGCAAGAAGGTCGTCCAACCGAAGATTTATTTGAACGAGCACAGCCATTACTGGCACAGAGTGGCCCAACAAACAGAAGGAAGCTTAATCGTTGTCCGTGCAAAGATCGAAAGAAGACATAACCAGGCGATTGTCCCACTATATAATTCGGACAGACGAGCGAAGAAGCGTGAGGGAGGAGTAGACAAGCAAAGTTCTGCACAGCATGGGATGTCTGCACAGTACGCATTGCTCATCAACTTACGCCCGAGGAAACAATGTAAGGTTTGAAGGGGTGCCATGATACGTCTCGGACAATGGTGTCCGCATGGGGCTTAAGCCGTGATGCTACCTTTCCAGTTAAACTGTCATAGACGTAGATACAGCCGTTTGCAGAGCCCGAATAAATGTACCTGTGGGTGGGATGCACACAAGGGTCAATGGCCGAGTTGGATATGTTATTGAGTACCATGCCGGCATGAGGCGGCGTGAGAGGACGCTTACTTTTGCCCTGTGCTGAACTCGGGTGAAAAGCGTGCCCGGATGAGTGTACGAGCCACAACATGATCCCGATATGTCATGAGTGAGGTGTCATCACGGAGTTGGCGCTGAGGCCGGCCGGAGATGCCCCAACGATAATCTGAGAGAGCCACACGTGGGGCTGCGGTGTGCCTGTCACTCATCTGTATCCAACGCAAAAAGGGAATGAGATTGTCTTGAGCAGCGGCGGCAGCAGTAGCAGCAGCGTTGGCAAAGCAGCGCAGCAGCGCGTTGGTGATGACCGGGCGGAACATACCCTTCGTAGGTCCCACAGCTTGATGCTGCAATCTTTGCTCTGAGAAATGAAGTGCCGTCCATCGCCCTATATAGAAGGAGGACAGGGCGCGGAAGAACAGTCAGAGGAGGGAGGGGCAGCGATTCAAGGGACGCATGTATTTGCGGCAAAAGGTAAATTCAGGCACAAACATGAACATTCACCTTGGGATCAATATATGTGATGCCATGGCTGTGTCCCCGAAAAACGCCCACAGGCTCGTCACGTTCGTCGTCGACGATCCTACGATCCCAGACCTAAATCACAAAAGTTGGCATTGGGAGAACCGGGCAAGCAATTTTTAATTGTCTATGACTGTTCGCCCTTAAAGCGGGTAACGCCCAGGCTCCGACCTTCAAGCAGGGTGTGTGGCGTTAAATACCTTGCAGAGGCAATCGTCTGATCCGGTGACAAAGAGGTTGGATGAATCGTCAAGAAATGCCACGGCGTTGACGTCATCTTCATGTGCTGATATGGCTACTGGACGCTGTCAATGGCGGATAGCCAACAGGGCATCAATGACATGAGGTTGCCAGGCCAATGAAACGGCGCCATGCTCACACGTGCACCGATGGTTAGTCTGTCGTCGACGATTGTGAGCAAGGGCATCAACGAAGCCAGCCATACCGTATCCCGAACGCAGTCATAAATGAAAATGGAGGCGTGGTTGGTGCCGCCGATAATCTCGCGTGAATCATTGGAAAAGCGAATGCTGAATGGGCAAACCGAGCCAGCTAGCAGAGTAGAACAAGAGGACGCAAAAGACAACGGTGAAGTGCTGGGTGAAGCATGCTTTGGCATGGTTTAAAAAATAAGAGTTGACACTGGCTAGCCATGCATGCACCCGCTAATACCTTGGGCCAGATCTCCAGCAACGTCGAGGGCTTCGTGCCGACTGCCATCCAGGGTGATGAGGTGCACAAAATGACTCCAAGAGGAATAAATCAAAAAGTGCTGATCCGGCGAGTAGCAGCTGTTGACAACGCGCCATGTGGGAATACGGGCAGGTAAGTGGGCAGGGGTGTTGTCTGAGGGTAGAGCATGGCAAGTGAACATACGTGTCAACAATGGCCCAGCCAACATCGCGGGCTTGCACGGCTGCCGTAAGCCTAAATTCTGAACCTCGTGCATCATAGAGACGGAGCATGCCATCTGACATGGTGCAAGTTTTTCCGGCCGCGCAAGGGCTCGATAGTGAGAACGTCTGGCAAGCACATGACGCCGGGGAATGAAAGATTCATGTGTCATGTGAGCCTGGCACAAACCTTGACAAGCAGACATGAAAATGTTGCCGTCCTCGCTGTAGGTACCACAGAACGGATGATCTTCAAGGTCGATCAATGTGCGGGTCTTGCGCGGTTGAGGCACGAAACCTGACGTGAGGCGACGATTTTCCGCGCGGCCAGCGGCGGGTTTGGCAATGATGTTGCGATTTCTCTGTCGTATTGCACGTCCAGCGGCATTCATGAAGAGAGCGTCGCGAGAACGCGTAGATTAGGCACACGCAAGAAGAAAAGGACCTCGGAAAGCAACGGCAGCACGAGTCGGCGGGCGCTGGACGTTTGATCAACCAAGTGGAACGCACGGCTTGAAGCAGCTGGAACAAACTGGTGGACGAGGGAAGACTGGACGTGGCCTTGTATCCCAGTTGTTGCATGACCTTCTTGGCATACGGTGCTTGCTTGAGCTATGGTCAAGCACGTTGGCAGGGTCAGGTATGGACACAAAGTCAACGCCGGACGCAGGTCGATGGCTTCAAAGTGCTATGTTGCAATTTGAAGATGCCAAAAGTGGGCGCACCTGGCGGTGTGTGTCCGGTCGACGTAAGTCATGTTCGAGCCCTGCCGCAACCAAATAGCGATGGGTGACGTCCGGCATGCTGATACAGTTGTCATGATGACCTGGTCGCTGCGCAAGACATATTTCCGTGGTCGCACCTGATGTGAAAGCGCCCCCTGTTTGGTTTTGAAGTTCATGCTCAGGTACAAACTCGTTATCATCGCTTGCTCTATGTAGACATGGGAAGCACCTGGTCATGAGTCTAGGGCTCAGAGCAAGTTGGGGACCAAAGGGCTGTGGAAGGCGGCAAATGCGGGTATGCGTTCTTTGAGCTGCACGTTGCGAGCCACTCACGCGTCTTGACGAGGCAGCAAGTAGCGAAGCAAGAACTGTAAAGCCGCCGGTTCTTGTACTTCCAGACGCTCTAGCAGGGCTGCTTCCAAAGCGTGATCTTCCTCATTGCTGTCCTCCACGAGATCCTCTTCCTCCTCGTCACCGTCGTCGTCATCGTCTTCATCATCATCAATTGTGTCGGTCAAGTCATCACTCGAGCTGGCATCGCCATTGGCACCTTCTTCGTCACCGTTGTTGGGCCACAGCGCGCTCTGGGCATCTTCAAAGTGCAGCTCGTTGTCAGTGTCCATGGGCACTGCCGCTGTTGCGGCAGTTCCGTCTCTTGCGACCGCGGGTCTCGCAGCGTGGCGACTTGAGCGCCGGGGCCCATCCATGACTCGCCGTGGGCCTCACTCGACGCCGCGTCAAGCAAGCGGACTTGCTTGCAGTCAGGTGGCTGCGCGGCGCGAGGGCATCAACAGGTCACTGACGGCGCAGGCACCGGTTGCCCACCCAAGGATGGGGAGGAGCAGCGCGTTCCAGAGCAGTCGATCAATAGATTTGTAGCACACTAGACCAGAGGCCTCAGGAAGCCAGCGAGTGGGCGCTGTCGCAGCTCGTCAAGCAGGTGCACCGCCGACCGGGGGCGCTGCCACCGTCAAGTCAGCCAAACTACCACAAGATCAAGCGGACCGGCACAAACTCGGTCAGACCACACGTGTAAAACTGCATCAAGTCTGAGAAAAGCAACACAAACCTCAGAATGTCAGCCACTTGATCCTTTGTTTTGATGATGTTACACCCCTTTCAAAATGACGCCACAATGAAGTAAAGTGTGTCAGTGAGAGTGAGAGAGAGAGAGAGAGAGAGAGAGAGAGAGAGAGAGAGAGAGAGAGAGAGAGAGAGAGAGAGAGAGAATGAATTGGTTTGGTCAGAGCAAAGACACAAAGGAAAAAGAGAGAGAGAGAGAGAGGGGCTTGTGAGGCAGGTGCCTGGCACACTTAAAAGTATAATACTTCTTACATAGTCTTTGAAAATGGCGAAAAGTAAAATACTTTGCATTTTGGGGTGATGTTGTTGTTGTTTGGTGGCGGACGGCTGTGTGTGTGTGAGTTGTTGTTTGGTTGGCGAGTGGGGGCGGGGGCCGTTTGAGTCGTGCTCCCCCGACGAACACACACACGCGCGCACACACACGCACGTACGACCGGTGCTGTTTGTTCCTGTTGGCAGAGTAGACTCATTCATGGTGTCATTGCTGCCGGGTGCGCGCACTCGGGTCGGTATCCTGAACGTACAGGGGTGAGAGCGCCGGCTCACCCTGCCGCCTACCTCGGCGCTAGTGTGCGGTGGTCCACAGGCATCGCGCATTAGCTCTTGGATCCGCATGCTCCCTTTGATTTGATCGATTGGCCTCACCGCGTCTGTGAGGGCGGGTTTGCATCATTCTTTTACGTCTGCACATTCACCTTAAGCACCCCATCCGTCTCTATTTATTGATCGCTGCCCGTGCAAGCAAGGGGCGCACCGAATGCTGTTCACAACCTGTCCGCCGGCCCGTTGACTTGGACACCTGTGATCATGGGATCGGGTGCTAGCAAGTCACAGTCTGGCCGGACCAGCTCGCGGCAGTCTACCCGTCGCCGCACCAAACCCGACAGCAATGGACCAGTAGAGCCCGATGCCCCTAGCTCGCCTAAAGAGAATGGCAGCAGCAGCAACAAATCCCCGAGTCCCGAAAAGCGACCTCTCCCCATCGAGCATGCCATTCTCACACCGGACGCCTCGCCGCGCCCCGTTGTGTCAGATGTCACCACGAATGTCCACACAACGCGACGCGATAAGAGCCGCACGTCTGATGCACTCAGTACACATGGTACTCCGCGAACGCGATCTGTCTCGCCCCGGCCACAGCCGGCAAGCCAGTCAAACTCGCGTTCTGCTTTACCGCCAGCCTCTGCCGAGACAGATCGGAGCTCAGAAGCAACCAATCCGGCCGAGTCTATCGATGCTGAGGCCGGGTCCAACATTGGTGCGGTAGACATGGAGCGACTCTTGCAAAAGTACATGAGCTACATCTTTCACCGCGCTGATCTTGATCAGGATGAGGTGCTCTCTCAAACCGAGTTTGTCAACCTCATTCTTTCCCAGACACTCGACCTGCGCCTCTCCCGCGTCGATGCTGAAGCCATGTTTGAGGAGTACAAGGATCCCCAGGTGGATGGCGTCACTCGCGTGCGCTTTGATCCCCTCATACGGCGCGTGATCGACATGTACTGCGCGGCGCGGCGCGCCGATGACGAGCCGGGATGGCAGTGGTTTGGCATGTACTTTGACGATGATCCCGACTCACTGCCCGCCTATTATGATACTCAAGCCCGTGCCATGACCTACGACCGGCCGGCCGACTTCACCAACCGCCACGTCGTGGAGACGCAGCAGTTTGAGGACGTTGAACTAACCGACGGGACCGTGTTGACGACCTGCTTCGACGACCGCACCGGGGCTCGCCTCTACCTCGATTTCGAGTCGGGAGAGTGGTTTGCGTTGCCCGCCGAATGGGAGGACTCCATCGTGCGAGTAGGCCACAGCGATGACGCGCTTAATGGCGACCCGGCCACCTCCGGTGGCCAGTTGCTTAGTGATCGCGACCTGCTGCTCCAAGATGCCCTCGTCATGCATCCGTTGACGGGTGAAGAGTATGAGTGTGTGGTCGAAGACGGTGAGCGCCTCTTTTTCGATCACAATGCTGGTGAATGGTGTGCCATGCCCGTGGCCCTCGAGCTTCACGTGCCGGCCGTGGCTGCTGTGGTGGCCAGCATCCAAGAGCGGTTTCCACGGTGGACCTCCACTCGGGAAATTCTTTACGCGCTTCGCATGTCTGGTTATCATCCAGATGTCGTTATGGCCGACCGCGAGTCGGAGGAGCAGTCTGCTTTGATGCTGGATGCCAGTGGCCAGCCCGCTGGCGCCGCGTGGGCCTCTCAAGAGGGCACCACCGCGCCGACCCAACCGCGCAAGCGTCGAGGCCGCTACCCGGTAGGGGATCATCGCTTTGTACACCTTGCCTCCTCCCAATCAACCCTGGCAGCGTTGCTGCGGACGGACGAGGATCTTCTCACCGTGACTGCTGCACACTTGAATTCTCCCCGGCACCTACAATCAGGGAACCGTGCCGAGCTGGGAAGAGGCACAACGACAGGTCGAAGCGTTGCAACAGGAATTGGCTGAGCAACGCGCCGCAGCCCACGCCTTGCAACAGGAGATTGAGTCCAAGAACAATCTCGCTGAGCACCGCAAACAGCTGTTGGCGGATGCACAGGCCGAGCTGTTGCAGCTTCAGGACAGCAACGATGCGGCCAAGCGAGCTATGCATGCCGAACAGACGGAGAATTCAGTGGCTGCGGAGTCTTGGAAGTTAAAGGCCGAGCAGCTTCAGCAACAATATGATGAAGCAGTAAGGGCTATCCGAGGCATCGCGTGATGCGCCCCTATGTTTCTCTCGATGAGACCCCCCCTGGAGAAAGCGTGCACAGGGTGGATGTCCGGATGCTCATGGGTACATCTTGCTTTTGGTCCTCGTTTTCTTTCGTAGATTGTCGAATTGGAGGGCGTACGAGGTGGCGGCGATCTGCAGCAAACGCTCCAGGCACGTGATGCCGCGTTAGCCGAGGCCCGCGAGAAGAATACAACGCTACAGCTGGAGCTCGAGAGCTCCCGACAACAGCTCGAGGTATTGCAGACGGAGGCAGCTGATTCGGCGCAGGCAGCACAAGCACACCGCCAGCGGGCGCAGGGCATGGCCTCTCTTCTGGGTTCGCTGCGCGAAACGGCCATTGAGCTGCGCGGCAACTACAAGGTGCTCAAGGAGAGTGTGAAGGAGCAGTTGGTAGACGCCTTCTCGGCCCAACTGGTCGCTACCTCCCGCAGTCTGCAAGATAAGGCGGCTGTGGCCATCGAAGAGGCCACGGCTGACCTGCGCTCCAAATATCGTTATGAATTTCGGCAAAGAAAGCTTTTATATAATCAATTGCAGGAGATTCGCGGTCAGAGCATCATTTGCTGTTGCGGTTGTGGCTGATGGTCGTGATTTTGGCGGCAGTGTGTGAATGTGCCGTTCTTTGGCGTTGCTCTGACTTTTGTGGTTGCCTCGGACCGTTACACAGGCAACATCCGCGTCTTTTGCCGAGTACGCCGAGACGATCGTGTTTCGTGCGCACTGAGCTTCCCCGACGAGAAGAATTTGGGGGGCGCGACCCAAGTGAGCTGCCCCAACACAAAGTCTGAAGCGGGCTTGGCAAAGACGTTTGAGTTTGAGCGCGTGTTTGGCCCTGATAGCACACAGGAAGAAGTGTTCTTGGACACTGAGGCCATCATCACAAGCTGTGTTGATGGGTACAACGTCTGCCTCATTGCTTACGGGCAAACAGGTGCGTTCACATTTCAATCCGGTGTTGGTGCGACCCGATAATCCGATTTGGAGCCCGTGGCCCTTGTACGCTGGCAATGGCGCAATCTCAACCTTGGCTCTTGGTGCCGTTGTCATCTTCCGCCACTTGGCGATGCTAGGCTCGGGCAAGACATATACCATGGTAAGGCTGATTTGCCGCTTTCACTTGGGCCGACTATTTTGTCTTGTCAGGGCCGTGCAGGCTCGGCGCCATTTTTTTTTTAAATTTTTTTTTTTTATTGTAATGCATGCGTTTGCGTACGTGTGCGATCAATCATCATCGTCATCATCATCATCGTTGTTGTTGTTGTGCCCTCCCGATAGATGGGCACGCCAGAGAATCCTGGTGTGAACCGGCGCGCGGTTAAAGAGCTGATCCGCATCATGAGTGAGCGCGAGCACATTGAATACGAGATGCAGGTCTCGCTCATGGAGATTTACAACGAGAAGATCATTGACCTGCTCTCTACTGACGTGTCGGATAACAGTAAGTCAACACTCGAGGTTGGCGTTGAGGGCTTGGCTACAGCCGGGTGGGCTGCTGGCGTGTGCACTCGCTCGTTCAGCCTGTTGAGTCTCATTGGCCCGCAATACCAATGTTCTGTCCCGCGACACCTACCTTCAGAGTGCGACATTCGGCTCGATCCAAAGACCAAGCTGCCATTTGTCGCAGACCTGATCAAGCGACCGGTGAAAACAGAGGCGGAAGTGTTGCAAGCCTTGGCCGATGGCGACAACAACCGCCATGTCGCGTCGACCAAGATGAATTCGCACAGTTCGCGCTCCCATCTGCTGCTGCAAATTTATACCATGGGGCGTGACTCCGTGTCAGGGGAAATTACGCGTGGCAAGCTCACGCTTGTGGATCTGGCGGGCTCTGAACGCGTGGCCAAGACCGACGCGACTGGGCAACGCCTGGTGGAGGCCGCGGCCATTAATAAGAGCCTCTCCTCCCTGGGTCAAGTCTTTGGGAGCTTGCGCTCTGGCCAGGGCCACGTGCCGTATCGAAACTGCAAGCTGACCCACATTCTTGAAGATAGCTTGGGCGGTGATGCCAAGACCTGCGTCTTTGTGAACGTGAGCCCTGCTGATAGCAACCTGGCAGAGACTGTGGGCACGCTTCAATTTGGCACGGTATGTCGTATTGGCGTGCGCTGTTGCGCTTCGGGCTGTTGGGTTTGTCTCTTCGCGCCACACGTTCCCTGCTTTTGTGATTGTTGGTGCTCTGACTTTGCCAATTGCGGCGGGCCTGGTTTTCAAACGCAACGCCACAGTCTATCCGTCAGATTGAGCTCAATACCAACAAGAAGAAAAAAAGTGCCAAACGGTAGTGTGCTGCCACCGCCTGCCTGTGTTGGGTTGAGCCTTGTCCGCAGTGGGCAGAAATGGTCGCGACGTTCAATTTCTTTAATTATCACTGAGTCATCAAGCATAATGCTGAAATACCACCATGATTCCTCTTCTGCTCCCGCTTTTCATGTGCGCGTCCTTGAAGCCAGAGCAAGACCCAGGCAGGGAGGAGTCACTGCATCCGAGGGGGATACGAGGCACAACCCGCTTTTTCTTGACCATGTCCTTGCGAATGCGAGAGCTC
This sequence comes from Monosiga brevicollis MX1, assembly GCF_000002865.3. NCBI lineage: Eukaryota > Choanoflagellata > Craspedida > Salpingoecidae > Monosiga > Monosiga brevicollis. Next base: position 730,271 of record NW_001865043.1, read on the forward strand.
AAAACGTGACGTTCTGGGACATGATGTGCATACATGCATTTGGATGCATGTGTGCATTTGATACATTTGACGAGAAAAAGTGATACAGTGAGGCTGGGGTCCGACCCAGGGGGGGTGCCGGGCGGAGCGCCAGGGCGAGGATTAGGCATTTGCGCAGGTAAGCCCACGATGTATGGAGGGGCTGGCCCGCCGAGCTTTGGAGCAGATGTCAGCGCATCAGACAACATGACTGCGCGCCAACGCTGCCCGGCTCTGCTGCACCCTTTGTGCGAGTGTGGAGCGCCAAACGAGCGCCCAGCACCATGGGGCTGGCGCTTGCTCGCGATTACCGCTCACCCTGGGCTTGCTAGCAGAGAAAACTCGTGTTGGGGGCGTGGTTTAGAGAAGCGAGAGAGAGAGAGAGAGAGTGGGGGAGGGGGACAAGAAGGAGGGGTGGATACCAAGGGAGTCGCTCCCTTCGCTTGGTTGAGGGACCCCCGCGCACGAACCACACGTCCTGAAACGATGATGGTAGGCGCACAAAAAAGCCGGTATCTTCAAGTCTTGGCGTTGTTGCTGTTCCAGCGCCACACGACATGGCCCACATTTGAGTGGGTTGCCCGCCCTCGGCCGGCTCCCCTTTCCCTTGCACGATGCAGAAAGGTGCAATGTGGTTTCAAGTCCAGCAGCAGAATAGCCCCTGCTTTTGGCGCATCGCCAATTTCGCCCTGGTGTGGCCGATGGCGACCGCTCGAATCAGCTCGTAGCCAGTCGTCCCATCCCATGTGGGGATCCTTACCATTGAGCACGCAGCGTACTATCTGCACTCGACACAATCGTGCGCTTCGTACGACCCAAGAAGACCAAGAAGGCCAAGTACGACCTCTAAACGGCTCATGAGATTGCTTGTGTCTAAGCAACACCCGCCCGACCTTGACACTCTTTTGATGTTCATGGCCAATCCCTGGGGTATCGCTTTCGCATCGGCTGCCCATCATGGATAAGCCTCAGAAGGGTATTGACGCTAGCTGTGGCCCCAGCATGAAGCGGGGTGGGGCAGAACCAACAAAAGAGTATGCATGGTGAATGAAGGAGCTGGATATCCCTGCAGCCAGGGATCGTCGTCACGCGCAAAACCCGCTTGAGGTGGGTTGGTGGTATCTTGCACAAGCACGCTTCAGGGGGGGGGCGGGGGGGGAGCGGGCGTTTGGTGAAGCCACTAGATCTTGGGTGTGCGACGCGTGCGTAAGAGACGGCAGTTTTCTGTCCTTTCCCTTTCCCGCTCCCTGTCCCTCTCTCTTGCCCTTGCGGGTTTCTCACAACGACTCATTCAGCCCTTTGTCCCTTATCGTCATCAACCAGCTCCTTGCTGGTGCGTCCGCAAGCGCAAGACACTCGAGCGAGCTGAGCAAGGACATTGATTGCCTTTGCACCGCCGCTTGTGCGCTACCATTCCATTGAACTAGCCAGCTCGACCCACACGCCTCGTGCACTCGCTGCGACAACAAAGGGTGTGGCAGCTCGTTGCCCCCTTCTGCCCCTCCTGCCGTTGGCCTCCCACCTGGGCTGCCTGCAGCCAGCCCAAGCTAGGGCCTCGCTACTTGTCGGGCCTATCCCAGCAGCACCCTCGCAAAGTTGGCCATCTTCTCCACGGCTCAGGCCAGAGCCCGATTACCACCGCAACAGACTTTTTTTTTGGGGGGGGGGTTCTATCGTCGCATCCACATCCCCACCAACGCTGTCCTGTGGCTACCGTCAAGGAGTGCCCTTGTGAGTCATCGACCCCTTCATTCGCAATGGCTGTGCCTGCAGCGACCATCGTCCAACCTACTTCTTCTTGTTCCTCCACCAAGCTCCCCATTTACGGTGACCGCGGGCAGACGGCCACCCCCGAGAAGAAACACTACTCGGAGAATCAGCTCACCTCACACCAAGTCAATCAAATTCTCCAGTCGTGTGAACACGAGTTCCGCGACCTGGATGCATATTCCTCCCTGGTCCACCTTTGCACTGCTTCCACCACCGCCGCTGCCGCCATTGCTGCTCATCCTGTTGATACTTCAGCCCTGACCGACACCCCCCGCTCTGCGTCACTGACTCAGTCATCCTCATCAGGCCCCATCATGCGGACCATGCAAGGCCTGGAGCTGCCTCGAGCCACTGCCGGTGCGACTACGGCTGCTCATCTTGCCGTTGAACCCAAGGCTTTGAGCACCAACGCCAGCAATAGCACCAATGCCCTCCCTTCCCTCGCGCAATCCCGTGAACCCTTGGCTGTCAGCCACGCCACCACGTCCACCACAACCAACGCTTTCCTGACACTAAACCCCGCGTGCGGCGCCGCCGACAATGCTTCCACTCCCTCCGCGTCAAACACCACCTCTGCGCTTGGTCAAGTCAGCCTTGGCCCCACCCAACTGCCCTCAGCCCCGGGCACATTGTCAAGCATGACTCCTACGCAGCTACAAGCGCGCACCTCCGAACCTGAATTGGCCGGCTTGTTGGCCTCGGGTCAGACGGACGCCTTGCTAGAGCAGGCCGCTCCCGACTTTAGCGCCCTCTGCCAGTGGATGGACATTCATCTCTCGCCGCGCCGCTCCGCCAGTGAGGCCGAAAGCACCGGGGCCGACTCCCCGTCCAAGCGCCATAAGAACCACCCCTCTACAACGCTCGACTTTTCGACTGGGTCTCGTCTATCACTCACGGAGCGCAGCCCGTCGCCTACCAGACCCTGGTCGGCTTTTTATGCCCAGAACTCAGAGCAGAATCAGACCCTGGTGACGCAGTCTCAGCCACGACACCAAGACCACCAGCGGCAAGCATACCCAGGATCCACGCAAGGCCCAGTTGTCCAGCTTCATGGCAGCCCACATCGTCCATCACCCGTGCCTCCACCCGTCTTTGCCCCCCCTGTCGACATGAGTCCTGCTCGAGGCAATCGTTCAACAAGCTTGGGCGGCAACAACAGCCCTCAAATCGTACACTCGCGCGAGTACGTTGCCTCTTCCCCCCGCTCCCCCGCTCGGTCCCGTCCTCTTGCTTGAACAGGTTGATTATCACTCACTAAATTCCTGGCATGTCTTTTGCATAGGTTGGCACCGTCCCAGCTGCAGCATCTTCCCACAAGCCAGCCGTGGTCAGCACCAGCCCGCGTGCACATGCACCATAGCAGTCCCATGCTGCTGCATGACGGGTCCATGACGCCAGAGCGCCACGTCCCTCGCTGCTTGTCATCCGTGGAATTGGAGCCCTTCCACCCGGCCAGCTCCCTTTCCTCGGCCTATGGCCACGCCTCACCCGTGCAGCCTGGCAGCCACCCTGACATGATTGACATTCTCATCATGGCCGACCAGCAAACCTGTCGCGTGACTTTTATGACCAACGATAACAACGACGCAGTCGACCGTGCCATCGCCGTGGCGGTTGGCCGACGCCCTGGTGCGTACATTTTGTCGTGCGGTTCTGGCTGACATGCCTCCATCAGATGCCGTGCTCCAGCGAGACCTTGCTGTTCATACTCGTTGCCTAAAGCGGCCGGTCCTATGCTCATCGTTACTTTTGTGCGTATGGTGTGTGCGTGCGTATAATTGTGCGCGTTTAGGAACTTTTGGCCTGCGTGACGACCAGGGTTCTGTTGCCATTTCTGCGCCCGTACTGCAATTTCGCGGCGGCCCCTTTGAACTGATCGATTTCGAGGGTGATGGTGTGTCTCCTGTTCCTGTTGTGCAATCTCTCGTCGTTGGTGGCAGAGAGTGTGCTTGAAGTCGCTGCCAATCTCACGTCGCATGTGCTTGCCCTCCCTGTCTCTCGCTCCTGTCGGCCTGTTTGTTTTGCAGGACGCTCGCTGTCCAGGCTTGGCTCGCCCCATACCCCACTGCGCCATCGCCTGACCGCTTCCTCAGCAGAGGGATTGCGGGCTCCACGCATGGAGGACATGTTGGGCTCACCAATGTCCACGCGCTTGTCCAGCGAGCTGTCTTCGTTGGGCTCGGAAGGCGGGTCCCACATTCAGATTGTGCCGCCAACCGCGGCCCGCCTTGCCGCTCTCAACAGCGAAAACGCGGCGCTGCACATACCGGCAAGCGTGTCCAGCTTTGCAGCCACGCCAGTAGATGCAGCGGTAGCGACATCCCGTAGCAATGACGCTCTTTCCAAAGAAGAGGCCAAGGGCATCATTCATGCTGTCGACGCTCGTCTCGAGCAGCTGGGCCTGTGCAGTCAGCGTCAAAAGACTTGTTTCCTGACACTGATTGGTACGTGCACAAGCTTTTGCACTTTGCGTGCCCTCCCTCGGTCAACCAACAGTGGCCTGCCAGTGCTGGCTCTCCTCTGTCACCATTCATGTTGCACTGAACGAACGAACGAACGAACGAACGACCAAACGACTAGGTGTCAAGATCTCGCAGCAGCATTATAGCACCATCATCAAATGCTTCAAGCGTGACGCTTGGACCGGCGGAATTCGGGCTAGCTTTTCTTTGCGCAAAATGCGAGTGTGCGTGTTGGACATGAGCGACGTACGTGTCGGGCAACATGGGTCTGCTTGCGTTACGCGATGTGATTCGAGAGCTCATTTTTGTTTCTCTTGGTTCTTTTGGCTACCTTTGGTGCCTGGTGGGCTGCTTCGGGTATGCTGATAGGAGGAGTGGATGTCCATGAAGCGCTATCTGCCTCAGGTGCATGCTGAGCTTCAACGTCGCCGCGAGTTTAAGCGCCAGATGCGCGAGCAACAGCGAGCAGCGGTATGTCATCTCACCCGGAGGCAGATCACGCTTTGATTGTTGCCATATCGATCTTACGCGCATGCCTTTTGCCAGCTCGCGCAGGAGGAGGTTGCTCTGGCAGCCAATCAAGAGCTCATGGCTGCAGACTTCTCCGATTGAGTATTCTGTGATCATGCGAATGTTTTGACTATCGCAAACTTGTACCTTTTCTTTTTCTTTTGCTGAACAGTCTCTCCAGCCCACTTGTGCGCAAGAACTATTTTAAGCCTGTGGGTACTGGGATATTTGATCTATACACAGCTGCTACGTGCGGCCTACTTGTCGAACGCCCTGGTCGTGCCTGTGTGATGGCCTCATTTCTATCTATTCCCCCATTCGTCTACCTTGTTTTTATCCTGCTTGTTCGTCGTTGTTTCTTTTCGTTTGTTTGTGTGATCAACCACTGTGTGGGCGGGGCAGCACACGAGGGTGCTGCCCGGCGCTTAGTTTTCAGACGCATCGGTGCGCGCTTGGTTGCATAGCCCTTGAGCGGCATGCAACATGGACGCAGCTAGTGTGACTCCTTCGACCAGCTTAGACCCTCTGTGTTTCTTCTTCGTTCTTGTGTGCTTGTGTGCTTTTCCTCTTTCTTTCTAGTGTCATGTTTGTCAAAGCCTCTCTTAGGTTGAACAGCCGATGGCAAACAGACAATGTGCCCTCTCACGCCAACCCCGTGCTTGCCCCCGCCATCCCTACTCCCCAATTGATACATCCGCCTCACGCCTCCTTCCAAACTTCCCCCGAGTCAAAGAACGAGGAGTCAAATTAAATTTACATCGATGTTAAAAAAAATAGACTGACAAGTGGTAGCATATCCATTTGATCAACCAGTCGTTGTGTAGTGCAAGCAAGCTCTTCCTCTTTGTGCTTGTCGCCGTTTCCTCTCTCTCTCTGTGTGTGTCTCTCTCTGTCGCTTGGTGAGTGACCAGGCGGCGGAAGAGGGAGGGCGCTTCTCCTTCGGGGGCGCAGGGTTTGACCAGCGTGTGTGGAACGTCTGGAGACGTGATCTGCCTGGTTCTGGTGGATGTGACACTGCACATTTGTAGTTGTAGAGGCTGAGCACAGGTGCGCGATTTGTGAAAGGTGGAATGCAGCGCCAGGCGCGCCAGGCGCGTCAGGCTCGCCATGTCGGCGAGATGAAGCGTTCAGCCAACGGGCGCAACACCGGCGGCGCTTGGCCTGCCAAGCGTGTCTTGACGGCCGATACCATTGACATCCAGCTGCTGAACCAGCTATTGGCGCAACCACGCTCTAGCTGGGATATCAGGCTGCCACAGCCCCTGAGTGCGCAGCAACAGGGAGACCAAGCGCAGCAAGGCTGGCAGGTGGATCAGGCCCAGCATCAGCTTGCCCCTGCTCATCCAATCCCAATGGCGCCGCCAGTCCATGCCCGTCATTCCCCACAGCATCGTGCCTCGCTTGCGGCACCGCCTTCTGCACAGCCCAAGGCAGCCGCCAACTCTCGCTCCTCCACTTCAACACCTGCTCGCGCAACACCCAGCGCCGCAGCCGCGGCCACCCCCCATGGTGGGCGCGGCTCCAATTCATCCGTCAAGTCGCGGCGCAAGAGCGACGTGGGTACCATACTGCGCCCCCCAACTCCTCCCAAGGATCCAGACAGTGGAGAACATGTCAATCCCAAAGATCATCTCCAATGTCTTGAAACCGCGCTCGCCACCCTGGACAAGGTCATCGCCGAGAGGGAGCTGGTGGACGATGATTCCCTCAACGTGGTTTATTTCGCCGGTGAACCAGGACCACCCTCCTGCCGCAAGGCCTGGACCGTGGAATATGGGCCAGAAGACAAAGACAAGCTCCGTGTTGGACCCTCCATCCGAGCCGTCCCTCGGGCTACATCCAAAAAGGCGGCGCGAGATGTCCTTGACGAGCTCTGCCGATGGGGTCTTCACACCTCCGAAGCCACAAGCATGGTGGTGGAAGGGTTCGCCGACTTGCTGCACATATCCAAGGACAAGTTTACTGCTGAGAACTTGGCTCGGATTGACCCGAACGCCAACGTTGACACGTATACACATTCTTTCAACGCCAACGCCCCTGAAGCCAATCTCGAGAATGGCCAGACATCCTGGCGCTTCACCAGTGGTCCAGTCACGCCCATGCCGCTCAAGGAGTATGCTCGCTACCAGCGAACATTCCGTCCAAAACCTGACGCTGATGGCACCGTGGTTAGTGTTTGCCCAGCCTTCACTTGCAGTTGAGATTTGCGTTCTTCTAGCTCACCGCGTTTAAACCCTCGGCTTAGGAGGTCAAGTTTGCGACAAACCTCGATCTGCAGGGTGGATTGATGTGGGATAACCTGCTGAATGAGCTCCACCAACGCCTTCCCGAGTCCTTGCTCTGGGACGGTCCCGAATCATTGCTGTCCATGTTGGACCATCCCGTGCCGGGTCTCTCAAGTATGTTGGTTGACACAAAACGCTCGCCCTTGTAGTTTCCGCTCCTGCTGCTGTGAAAGCCTTTGGCCCTCATAGCTTTTCTCATGCAATTTTCCGCGGCCATCATCGCCTGCCAGCTGTGCAATGCCTTTTCTCGGTAGAGGGCTGTCGCAAGCCGGGACACCAGGAAAACAATTGCTTGGCCGTTGTCAACCTGAACCTTGGTCCGTCAGCCTGCACGTGGTGGGTGGTAGATGGGCATCACGAGCCTGAAATTCAGCGAATGTGCCAGCAGCGAAAGCTGGAGGCGTGGTGGCCCGACGTGGACGAGCTTTTGGCTGCAGGCATCTCTGTACAGCGTTTTGAGCAGCCACCAGGTGCCCTCGTGCTCACCAACCCAGCCTGCATAACGTGGACGCAAAGCTCGGGGCGCAGTCACGCCGTGACCTGGAACCTGGCCATTCCAACAGCCCACCAGCTGCGCCAGGCTTGGGAGGCCTACGACCGCCACAGCAAACAAAATTCTCTGTCCATCGTCCCCATGAAGCAGCTGTTGTTCACAATGACCTCGACGTATGCCAAATTCGCACCGGGCCTCCAGCAAGCCTTGCAAGATTGCTGGCGGGAAGCGCTCAACGACGAGGTGGAGGTTTGCCGACAAGGCGTGCGTGGCCGAGCGTTGCGCTGCCAGTTTTTTAGTGTGCCCACTGAGCAGGCTGCACTTCACTGCGTCTCATGCAATGCGGAACTTTTCAACTTTCTGTTCCTCAAGCCTTACCACGACCGACATCGCACCCTTTGCTGGCGCTGTCGCAACAAGGCAGCACGCCGTGGTGCGCACGGTGATCATTGGCTACGTCTGGTGTACTTTCGCCATGACCCAGAGGTCTTCAACGAAAGGATCAAGGCGTGGTAAACAGCTGACAAAGCTCCACCCAGTTTCTCAACCAAAAGCTCATCGCTTCGTGTTGACGGCTGTCACTCTTGGACCCTATCCCATCCTCGTCGACCCGCCATGTCCCTGCGCTTACCGTTGACCTTCTGTCAGCACTGAGAGAATAACTTGTCGCGTTTTGATCAAGTAAGCGGCGCTGGACAGAGACGACGCTCTGGCTGGCACCGAGCCAACAGACGCTTCTCTCTGCCATGCTTTGCCATTGCGCATACTGCGTGGCGAGTTGGCGGGACACATTTTTCACGCATCCTGGTTCAACTTTTGTTCTTCATCAATTTGAATTCTGTCATAAACTGTCTTCGTTCAGCGTCACCACGCAGTCGACGCGCGCGCAAAAAAAAAAGCAAAAAGCACAAACAACATGCTGGCTGCGCTTTTCAAGAATTTGTCATCCTCGGTGTGACGGGCTTTGTTCACATCGCCTGTGTGGCATAAAACTCAACCTGAGGTTCAAGATCCGTAGCCGAATCATTCGAAGCGTCTAGTAGTGTCTCCCCGGGCTGCATGCCTGCTGGTTCGACAGGCTCTGGCAATGCCTCACCCATGTGTGCCTGGTGCAGATTGCCATGTGTCTGTGGGTGCGCATCGGCCGGTGAAGCGGGCTGGGAATCAGGCCGTAATGATGCGGCTTGCATTAGGGGAGGTGAGGCTGCAGGGCTTAGACGCGGCCGCTTGGGGTGAGGGCTCATGCTGGGCGGCGGTGAGTCGGGCAGCAGCACAGGCCGTCGAGGGGACGGCGTCGAGCCAGAGTTGGTGTTGGGAATATAGGGTGGGGAGTGCATGGGTTGTGCTGGGCATGATCGAAACATGTCCGGGGAGCGCACGGCAACGGGTGCGGTGGCGGCGCGTCGATAGGAGCGCTTGGCTGGATTGACCACTTCGGGCGACGAAGGTGGTGTGGGAGAGCTTGCTAGGGACGCCGTGGCTGAGTTGGCTCGGTTGGATGGTGGTCGAAGCACGCGTACGGGCGCGCTTGGCGGGAGACCCAGCCAAGCTGCCGCTGCAAGATGAGTGTGTTGATGAAAGGTGGAACTTGCGGCGTTGTTTGAATGCCTGGCGCTGGGTTCAAAGGTGTTTAAAGCAGCCAAGAGCTGGATTGCCATGGGTCGCAAAGAGGAGTGAGACTCAAGTGATCCACGCGGGCAACTAGTCCACCAAGCATGCGCTCAAACCTGAGGGATTAAGGGTTCAGGGAGGCAGGTATCTGCCAACTCGAGGAAGGCATGTACGGCCAGAATGCAGTCAGATCGTTGTATCATCTCCACGCTATGCACAAACGGCAGTGGAGGTGAAAGACGTGAGGAATGCGCACCGCCTCGTGCGATGCAGGTGTCAGCTGGGTAGCTGACCGATTGTTGGAGTCAAAGACCACAGGACGTAGCTCATGACGGACGGTGAGGTTTCGTTCGTGCAGCTCTTGCCAGGCCAAAGGTGCTCCCGGCTCTAAGGGTCGGGCACAATCAAAGTGCGTGTGCGTGTGCGTGTGCGTGTCAAAGCGACTGGATTCAAAGGCTTGCTCTGCGCGCACCTGGGTCGGCCCGAGGGAAGAGCCGGTTGAGGAGAGCTAGTCGAGTCAGACGAGCTGGAGTGTCTTGGAGTTGGGTCAAAAAGTCCTATCGTTCAGGCAGGAGGTGGGTTGTGAGCTAGTTGTGAACGGCTGTGATGGCGGTAAGACACGGGCGACGTCCTTGCACACAACGACGAAATGAGATTGAGGAAGTGAAACAGCGCTAGCTAGGCCTCTGGAGAAAGAGCGGCGCTGAGAACCTACACAGGAGCGCAAGGTAATGCTCGCTTTGATCAAAGCCACGTCCAGAGGCGAGAGCCGGGCCTCGGTTCCCGAGTGAGGTTTCATGGCAGGAGGCCCCTCGATCAAATCATGGTCCATGCCGTGAGCGCGTTCGGTTTCATCTGGCGTGCGACTGTGATACCATTCGATCAGGCCTCTGAAGTACCACGCAGGGCCCGACAAGTTGGGGATGAGTCTAATCATGGAACGTGCAGAGCATGTCTCGATGCTAGACCCACCGATGACACTGAAGCAGGAGACGATGGCATAGATCCAAGGACACGGTTGAATCCTGAACCATGTCACGGAGAGTTGTAATCCAGAGCCGCAGGCTCAGCAAAGGTTCAGCCAAGTCAGCCGGCTCCTCTTTCGACTTGGTCTGAAGCATGCCTACACGCGCGCATGTGGTCGACCCATGAGCTGGGTTGTCGTTACGTTACACCCATCTATCTTCCCATGAGAATGGCGTTAGCTCCAATGCTACCTCCCGACCCCAACTCTACCAAGACCAAAGGCCTCCTACCAACAAAGACATGCCGGAGATCGGCGGCCAGCGCCCAGGAGAGGATGTGCTGCCGTAAGCGGCGGTGCACCAACGTCTCCATCCTGTAACGGCTCGCTTCTCTCCTTAGCACATAAGTAAAATACTTCATAGACCTTTGTAAGAAGAAGACGAGTAAGAAGAAGAAGAAGAATTGGCAGTAAACGTTGATACAAATACACATCGCATATAAGTAAATGCAGATAAAATGAAAGAAAAAGTAGAAGAACACGTAGAAAACGCTGACACATGTCTTCCACACACACTCTCGCGCACATTTTTTTGTTGTTGAACACAAACAGAGAGAGAGAGAGACTGACACACACACACACACGCCGCTCTCTCTGTGTGTGTGGGTGTGAACGTGAGCTGTTTGAATGCTATCGCTGCTGCTGCTGCTGTCGCTGCTGCTGTCTGGTGTCTGGGGTTGGAAGCGAGCTCGGGTGGTGTAGGGCTTTGGTCAACTGGAGGGGGTTTGTGAGACCTTTGGACGGTTGACCCTCCCTGCTTGTGCCGCACCACCCGCGCGGGCGACAACCCTTTTGTCAAGTTTCTTTCTTTGTGCTGTTTGGAGACGTTTGGTGTTTCTCTGGGTGTGTGTGTGTGTGTGCGCGCGCGCTCACGCCCGGGCCTGCGACGCTTGTTAGTGTCAGGCACCAGAACGCACCCCACTTGATTTCAGGTCGCGCAGCGTTTTGGTTTTTGAAAGCGCCTGGCTTTCTGCATGGGTATTCGCCTTGCAGCGTCTCGTGCCTTGGTCAAATTTTGCTTGTCAGGCCCGGCTTTTCCGGTGGACTCGACTCTCCGCATCCCAAATCACCGACCACCGGCGTCATGAAGTTTGGCCGTGACATTGTCCAGCACTCTGTGCCCGAGTGGGAGCCCGGCTATGTCAATTACAAGCATCTGAAGAAACGGCTCAAGGCTGTTCGACAAAAATACCCGCTGCATGAGATTAACCTTCATCCGGGCCTCCTGGCCTCGCGCGAGATGCAGCAAGCCCGTCTCATTGTGGATGCCATGAGACCATCCGCCTTTGGTAACGAAGCATCAGAGGTAACCGGTCTTCGCTATTCCTTCTTGGAACGCGAGCGCCTCCGCAAAGTTCGCGACTCCAAGGAAGAGCACGCCTTTCTTGTGGCCCTGGAGAAGGAGTTGTCCAAGGTCAACCGCTTCTTCAGCCAGCGCTGGGAAGAAATGCAACGTCAGCGCGAAAGCCTGGACCTTCAGCTTCTGGCTTTTTACGTGACTCACGCCCCACCCGGACAGGTGGAACAAGTCATCATGCTCCTACAACAACGTCTGGGCCGCGAAAGCGTACTCACGTCACATCAGCTCATGACTGGGGACACCGTGCGTAATCTTCAAGGCTCAGCCCAATTGCGCCGCCGCTTTCGTCGCCGCATCTCAGCCAGCGACCAAGAGTCTGAGCTGCAGTCTGACACGGCCCGTTTGAAAGAAGCCTTCAAAGAGTTTTATCGACTCTTGGACATGTTGACGTCCTACCAGCACCTGAACCGCATGGCCTTTGAGAAGGCTCTGAAGAAGCACGACAAATACACTGGTCTCTACCTACGCCAACAATACATGGCCAAGGTCTGTCTGTCAGCCCTTCACCCCGTTCCCTCGTGCCCCTACCCTTTCGTGCCTTGGTTTTAATCTCTGTCTCTCCGTCCATCTCTCCGCCCGTCTCTCTCCGCTCTCTTGTGATTAAACCCATGCAGGTGGAGAAGGCCAAGTTTTGGACCACCAACATTGAGTCTTTGATGAAACGCGTGGAGCAAGAATACACCGAGTGCCTGGCCGAGGGCGACCGTCATCAAGCCATGAAGCAGTTGCGCGTGCCACACGACACGTTTTATCCTTTTGACTGGACCATGTTCCGCCTCGGTTCCTGGGCCATGTTTTTCTTCTGCAGCTGCCTTGTAATCCTCATCGCTGCCCTCCGAGCGCGGCAAGGCTTTTATCCGGCTCCCGAGGCCCACTTTACCATGTTCCGTGGCCAGCTCTACCCCACCATCATGACCGCGCTCATCGCCGTCAATATTTATGTGTGGAAGAAAGTGCGCATCAATTACCTGCTTATTTTTGGCCTGGACCACCGCGACTACACCAACCATATACAGCTGATGGAACAAGCTGGCTTCCTAGCGTCTGTGTGGTCCGTCGGCGTCCTCCTTTATCTCTTTTCCAAGCCTGCTCCAACCATCCCTAGCCCCTACCTACCCATCACACTGCTCGCTATTCTCCTGGTCTTGATGATGGCTCCGCTCGGAACAACCAGCCGCCGTGCCAATAAATGGGCCGCACGTACCATTGGTCGCATGGTGGCTGCGCCCTTCTTCGCGGTGCGGTTTGAAGACTTCTGGCTGGCGGATCAGCTCAACAGCGTGGTCATTTTCCTGTTGGATCTACAATATACCTTTTGCTACGTCACCTACGGGCAGTTTCGTGACAGCGGCAACGCAACCTGCCGCTCCAATCGTGGTGTTCTGCGCCCCATTCTTGCCGCACTACCCGCCTGGATTCGTTTCGCGCAGTGCATCCGTCGTTACCGCGACACCAAAAAGGCTCACCATCTCACCAACGCCGGCAAGTACTTCTCCTCCATGTTTGTGACGGTCATGAGCTCGTGGACGAGTGCGCAGCGCGAGCACGGCGGTGAAGTGGGCACCGACGACTACGTCACCGCTCTTTTCAGCGTGTGGATGGTGGCCGCCGTTGTGTCCACCTGCTATAGCCTCTACTGGGACTTGACCCATGATTGGGGTCTCTTCCCCAAGGATCCTCACCCCAAATACCGCTTCCTGCGCAAGCGCCTTCTCTACGATCCCAAATTATATTACATTGCCATTGCCCTCGATACAGTGCTTCGCTTTCTCTGGACGCTCAGCGTCAGCGTTGGCTTTTTCGGAAGCTTTTTTTCCGATGGCCTCGTTGCCATTCTTGCTCTGAGTGAAATGTTTCGCCGCTTCATGTGGAACTTTTTCCGGCTGGAAAACGAGCACCTGTACAACTGCGGCGAGTTTCGCGTCACGCGCGTGGTTGACCTTCCCTTTTCTTACGACGACGACGACGATGATGACGTTCACGTCGAGTCAGTGTCAATGCCAGAATCCGACCACGAAGATGGGTCAGACATTGTCGTTTTGGACATTGTCCCGGATTTACCTTCCTTGGAGCGCTCAACGCTCAGTTGAGATCTTCTCTATGCTTCACGTCAACAAGGAGCTCGAGTCTGTGCTGTGGTCACCTACCTCGCCTTTGGCGGCTTTTTCGCCAATAGCGTGCTTTCTGACTGGCCCTGTCTTAGCCTCCCATTTTGTGAATAATTGCCCTTGTTGCCTAGCTTCTTCCTCGCCGCCTTCTGCCGACCTGCATAATAATCCTTCCGAGTATCACTCTCTTTGCTCTTATGGTCCGACACGCAAAGTTTTGATCGGCCTGTCATTCTGTTGTTCTTCTCATGTCAAGCCATATTTGACTTTCGCACTTTTCATTTGGGTGACGTGACGATGCCGGCGATAGCCGGAAAACAAACTGCCTGCTCACCACCAGCGTAGAATTGTAAAACAAAGAAGAAGAAGAAAAAAAAAGAAGACTCGTCACGCGTTTTGGGGAGCGCAAGAAAAAGTTCGATTCCAAGACTAAAGGGGAGGGTTCTTGTCGAGCATCATCACGAAAGACTAATCAATAGGACTCAACAGAGTTTGCGTGTGTGCGTGTGTGTGTGTGTGTGTGTGTGTGTGTGTGTGAAGGATGGTTTGGTCAGAATAATCATTTACAACTGCTATGCATACAATGCCATGTGAATAAAACACCGAAGGGTTCCTTGTCTCAGCTGACATCGGCCGGGGGATGTGGAAGGCTCGTCAAGAAAACAAGCGCAAAAGGGTCATTCGGGCGGCCCCGCAAAGTCATCTGCAGCTGGCTCTTGAGCTCATCTGGCTGGCATACAGGCAGAGAAACTTCCAGCCCGTGTAGCATGTGCGCCAGAAGCGGCCACTTTACAATGACACCCGTAAAGGACTTGGCGTCCAAAGTTGTGGCATTCCAGCGCAAACCGTGCGTACGCGACGTTGGGCCCGACGAACTTGCAATGGGCGGTGATTGCAACACGGCATCAAAGCCCTGCCCGGGAGTCCGGTTAAAGGATTTAAGCGATTGTGGGTCCTCGCAGTTATCCAGGCGAAATCGATACAGGGCATCCGAGTGGTCACGATATCGGCGCGTTGGCGCATCGTCCGTGGCATACAAGCAGTCGTGCGAGCACAGCAGCTGTGCCAATGCCTGAAAGGAGAATGTGTGCTGGCATGAGCAATGGCAGGCAGACCGTTTGCTTGACGACGACATTCTTTTGTGAGAATCAAAAGCAGACTGTGACACAGACCAGGGCTTGAGGTCGAGACGTGATATCGGGTGGCAGGTTGGGCCGACGAGCCACGCGCACAACCAGATCACCGAGTCTATACCGACGGCGCCAGCACCACGGGTGCAAAAGGGTGCAAAGACCAACGGGACACGCGGCTATGAGGATCGAGGCAAGGCGTGTCGATCGAGCGTGGAGCATTGCCAGGCAACTTGGAGTGTTCGGTCACATGGCACGCACTTGAGGTCGGGAAACTTCTCAGCTACTGGATCTGTAAAAGCCGTCGGCGTAGAAAACATCTGCAATATGTCTTCGATTTGACACATGCGAATGTCCTGCACAAGACATGACGCAGAGCAGCACGGCAGTTGAGAACCCTGATCGCGAGTCGAATACAAGAAAGTGGGCGACAGCTTCTCAATCCCCGCCTCACTAGCTATAAATCTGATGGAACGAAGAGCCAAGCCACAGCATTCAGGCACAAATCTGGATTGGCGGTTGCTACTCACTCGACCATTAAGACCAACAAGGATATCCCCGGCAAGTACGCCTGCCTGTGCAGCCATGCTGCCTTCCCGCACGTGCGTGACTTGCCGCCCATCCAGCACCAGCCCAAAGGTCTAACATGAAGCCAGCGACAGTCAGATGATCACTGAAGCACACATCCCATTCGAGCACCACCCGAGCCGTACCGATTCTTGTGCCCGCTCAAGGGAAAGAAGAGGAAAATCCTGTTGTGGCAGGCTGTCCTCATTCATATCTTTGAAAAGCAGCCCTCCAAAGCGTCCATGCTCTTGAATCCAGGAAACCAGATCCCTAACACGCCAAGTGTTGCAACGGCAAGATCACGTGTGAGGTTCCAACCCGTACTTGGTCTCGGACAATCGGCACCAGTGCAGTTGGCTGGGGTCGTACGGGCCGCGTAAACAGAGCTCGTTGACAAAGAAGAGGCCGCGCGAGCGAAGAAGGCCATCAGCCAAGAGAATATCCCGCAGCAAGGCCACCACGACATTGAGAGCCGAAACGACGTATTCCGCATGAATCAAAGCCTGCATGGGCACGTGGTCAAGGAAGGAAAAAAACACAAAAAAAAATGAGCGCATCTCCCTCGCGCATTCACGGTCCATCTGATAGAAGCCACGAAGCGTTTGCAGACATTTCAACGAACTTGGGCTGGACTAGAATATGAAGCGCATTCAAACTCCTTGGCACAGAGCGCCAGACATGCTACAATCGTTCGACTGGCCAGGCCGACAGTGCGCTCGGAAGCGGGCCGCTAATAAACCGTCAGGATCAACGCCACGCAGGCGTGCGAGCATAGTCATTCGTGAGCTGCTTGAAGCATGCACAAAGCTTGCCTTAACCTTACTTCCACGGGCAAACAAAACAGGACTTCAATCCTTGGACAAAAGTGAAAGCAGGACGGGTGCGTTTGGAGAGAGGGGGGGGAGGGGGTGTGCTGGTGCTGAGACTGACCTGGCTAAAAGCTTGCAGCAGAGCTAGCGGGGAGAACAGCCCTGGCAAAGTTGGACTTGCCCAAAAGAGCGAGTTGCCGAGCGTGTTCTCGCCAATACCCACCGCCAGGCCAAGTTGATACACGGAGAGACGCTGAAACACGGCCAAGAGAGTGGGTGTTTGCAGCTTCAAGAGCCACAGGATAATGACCACGTTGCTGGTTGATGCTTTGAGCTCCTCAAGAGGACAGAGCTTGGGCTCAATCCGAGCAAAAAATTCCAATATATGCTCTACAGCATCATGCAAAATGACAGCGTGTTGCTGCATGACGGCGAACACGGCACTCGGTTCGAGAGATTCGCCGCGCATGAGCGCATCAATGGTTCGGCGCCACAGGCGCTGAGGAGAGGGGATCGGGATTGCGTCAGGGTGAGTGAGCAGGAAGAGAACGAAAGGCAGGGTAATAGCGCGCAAGACTCGCGCCCACCTTTAGAAAAAGCTGGTAGGCAGCTGGACTGCAATACATGCGAAAGTCTTCCAGCTGTGCCTCCAGGTACCTGTATGCATGCGGTCGCCAGGACCAGCATAGTCGCATTTGTCAGCACAAGAAGATTGCAAACACACTGCAACATTGAGCGAGATCCTTGACGGTTCGGGCCAGATGCTAATCACGTACCGGGTGATGGGACGCCAGCGATCAGCGGTTGAAAGCGCTTTGAGGGTGGTGTTCAACAGCAAAATGCGAAACGCCCCATAGAGGTACGTTGTTGTGCGTTCCAAGAGAATGCCAGCCAAATAGTTGACAATGCCGTCCAAGTAGCGGTGAACTGCAACAGGCGTGATTTGGATGCGACGGCCATACGACCATGAGACAAGGGACGAAAGAAACCAACGCAACTCAAAATCGTGGCCAAAAGAACACCATGACATCGACCTACTGCTGTCATCCTCCAATGTGAATGAGATTTCACCTGCCATAGCACACAAGGGCCAAAGCACAATGAAATGGGTTCGAGAGGTGATTTCACTCTCAGGGAGTTGATCATGGATCAACAACAAACGGAGCAGGTTGGGACGGGCGAGAGAACGTACGATCCTTGAGCAGCTGGGCGAATCGAGCATCAAAGTGCCGCATCAGGCGTTGACATGCACACAGCGTGGACAAACGTGCGCACGCGTTTGGATCCACGGCATACATCTGCACAGGACCCAAAAGATCCATGGCATACTGCAGGGCACTGTTTGGAAATGTGCCATATCTGAGTGGTATCAATGTCATGTGCAATGGCAGAGCGGAAAGGTTGGTAAGCATGACTCGAAAATCACAGCTGGAAACACTCAGGCATCATAGCGGATAAGCAAAGGATGACACGTACAGCGCAACGGCCTGGAAGAATGTCGAGGCCTGCATCATGGCGGGCCCAGCAAGCTGCTCTGCTGACAGGCGAACCATGCGCTGACTGGAAGCATCGCTCTCCCCATCTGCCAATCGAACAGAGACATCAGGCATCACTTGATGTAGCCCCATTTGTCCCGGTAGAGATTTGGTCAGCAGCTCAGAGGTGGTGGAATGAGCGCCGTCTCCGCCAAAAGCGCTGTCAATATCTGACAGATGCGGCGAGGCTGGGCGGGTTGTGGCAGCGGATCGCGGAAGTGGGCCGCCATGCCGTTGCGTGCTCACGTAGCCCGTGTCCTCTGAGCTGACACCACCACGTCGCTTGATGCTCGGGCGTTCACGGCGTGTTGGGGGCTGGTCCCGGCTGCGTTGACCGAAAAAGCGCTGTTGCGCACGTGGTGATCGCATGGGCGAGGTCGTGTTGCTGCTGAAGGGCTCGCTGCCCACACCATCTCGTGCAGAGGCATAGAGGTCCAGGTCACTCAGATCTTTGGCGAGACCATTGTTGTCAGCAAGCGAAGCCCGGCCAGTGCCAGGCGCGCTTGCTTCTTGAGCCTGGAGTCGACACCGCCGTCGCTCCACGAGGGGACGTGCCAGATCCAATAGTGGCGTTTCACCGCGGTCAATGGCTTCGCCAGGCAGCTCCTGCCACACCTCGAGGTTTGTGCTGGCTCGCTCACCAGCTTGGCTTGTATCAGGGCTGGACTTGTGCAAACCAAAGTCGTAGGCAGTGGCTTTGTTGTGTGGATGATCAAAGACGAACCAGGTGGTGCGTTGGCCTGCAAAGGAAAGGTCAGGAAGCTGGCGATCATCGTTGGCGTTGACGCGGATATTAAAGTCCTCATTCAGGTCAGCCTCGAGGCATTTGGCAATGTGCACATAGTCGATGGACAGCAGCAGGAGCATGTAGTTGCGGACAAGCTCGCCGGCGGCCATGTTCAGCTGACGAGCCATGACGGCGGCTTGAGAAGTCGAGAAGAGCTCGCAGAGAGACATGCCAGCACGCAGGAGGGCACTGACAGCATGGGTCAGGTCCAGGCCTGAGGCCAGGAGGTCAACCGAGGCGCGCAGGTCAAAGACGCGAACAAAGCTTTCATTGGCGCGAAAGCATGTGGCCAACGTCTGCTCGGAGTGCACTTGGATGCGGCCAAGCCATCGAATGATGAGCGGTTCAAAAATAGCTTCGGTACGCTCGATATCTTCCAACCTTGTGCTGGAAGAGATTCCACGCAAAAAGGATGCTGTCTGCGCAAGCAATCCCACCAAGCGCGCATCAATAAAGTCTGAATGATCAAAAGCCGTGACACTGGTCTGATGGGAGTGCATGAGCTCGTGGAATTGCCAAAGATAAACCTGAGGGGCGCGATGCGCCCAGTCGTAGGCTGGCCACCAAGCAGACCACTGCTGCACAAGTTGATGCAGATCAGGGCCCAGCATGGCCAAGAGCTGTTGTAGATGCTGTCCTGAGACCTGGTGCAGCTCGACCAAGCGCTGCGAACGGCGTCGTCCTTCAAAGTGGTCTCGAGGGGGCTGGTCCACTAACGACGAAGCAGTTTCAGGCACTGCTGCAGCCACTACAGAGGCAGCAGCGGCGGCGGCGGCGGTTGTGACGGCTGCTGGGGGCCCGCTCGTGGGGCCAAAGCTGTCTGTTCGCTCGCGGCCCGTCACACTGCCGTTGCCTATCGTGGGGGATCCATAAGCAGGACTGGCTGCCGGTGGGGCACGAAGGCGGTGCCGGCTCTCTGAGAGCGAACCTGGCACGGCAGCTCGTAGCGGGCCGTCGCTGCTCAACGTAGCTGAAGCGGACATAACGTCAAGGCCATGAACGGCATTGAGCAAGCGCTGAAAGCGGTGCTGCATTGCTGCATCCAGAGCCTGAGCGACCTGCTCTGTCAGTTCAAGCGTCGCTGGCGCAACGGATTCGCCGCTCGCACTGGTCATCTGCAGAGGCGTCCAGGAGTGATGTGCCAGGATTTTGAGAACAACGCCCAGACTGGAGATTAGCAAGCGCAGGGACCCTGCTTCGGCTGGGGAAGGGAAAAAGTCAAAGAGCGTATGCAGCACTTGAGTGATATCATGGTAGATGGCGTTGACGGCAACCTCAAGCTCAATCAGCTCGGCACTATTGAAGGGCCGTGCCTCGTTCTGAGCGCCCGTCGACTCATGCTTGGAGCTGGCCGCCCTAGTGCTGGGACTTTGCCCTTCCTGGAGCAAGGGTATTCCAGTCTGGGCATTCATCAAGGGTGGCCAGTGCAGAAAAAGAACGGCTTGTAGAGCATCGTGGAGGCGCAAGAGAAAGGGCTCAGAAAGCATGAACAGATCGCTCAGCGCCCGCAATTGGACGAGCGCAGCGTGGGTGTCATCGATCCCATACTGCAGTGCGTACTCGCGCAGCAGAGATTGCGCGGGATACGAGAGGTCTGGTTGAAGGTGTGTGAAAAGTGACTGGTCGGCAACAAGACAGGCACGAAAGAGACAGGCATAATGGAGCATGTATGTTTGTGACCCGTGAAAATCGCCGTCGCGAGGTGTTGGTGCCGGGGTATGAACAAGGTCAGGATGCTCACGCAGACGCTGCATGAGGCGCGTCAAACGGAGCGACTCGCTGCTGCGCCATTGGCTGAACCCGTCGTCGGTAAACGTGTCAAGGCGAAAATACTCGTGCCGCTGGAAGTTGACGGCACTTAATTGGCGGGCGAGCTCGAGCAGGATCATGTGAGCTGGCTGACGATGTGCGCGCAGCTCAATCTGATGCGCGCGCAGCTCTTCCATGAGTTTTTTGGTGGAAGTGACCGTACCCGCTTCATGAGCGTGGCCAATCAAATCCACAAGTACCTGCGCATATGGAACGAGATCTTCCCCTGGGGTGGTGATGAGAGGGTGGTCTGCGACGGCAATCAGGGTGGCCAGAAGTTCGCGGGTATTATCGGCACTGAGCCGATGTTGGCGAAAGGCGCGAAAGGCACGACCATGGCGCATGAGCTCTGGGGACCAACGGGTCGCGTCTGGTGTGGTGCTTGTCGTGGTGCCCAGTGAGGCACTTGACTGCTGCGATGCTCGCCCGGAGCTGGGCACTGAAGGACAGACCCATGCAGGCAGGTGATGCCAGGGGCGCAAAGGGGTATGTTGGGGCTGAATGGAAGTTCCAAGGTCACGGTGGCGAGTCCACTCGTGTAGAGAGTCAGCAATGAGGTGTAGACTTTCTACCGGAGCGCTACAGGGGACGGGCTGCCCCTGTAGACTGCGCGGCGGCCCGTCGGCTCGGGGAACGGCGAGCTGAGCAAAGGGGTCGGGCACCCAATCCTCAAAAGGAAGAATGGTCTCTGTATTTCCTTTTGCCATGGCCGCGGCCACCCGGGCCCCTCATGGAAGGGGCGGCAGCAGACGTGCGCCACACGCCAGACGTGGGGTTGCTTCAGAAGAACCTCTCTGACTCGATCCGCCTCTGGGGGAACAGGAGGAGAAGGGGTGGCGCGACCTTGGGTCTCGGACGTTGGCGCACCAAGCCCAACGCAGCGGCAGAATGCCAAGCCCAACGCGGTGTCAATAACCAGCTCGACAAAGAGCTGAACCCCAGCAAATCGCGGCGCTCCAAGAAGGCAGGCAATGAATGCTTTGCGGACGCCCGTCGGCCAAACAGCGAAACGCGCATGCGAACTTGAGCAATTGTCGTTATTGGGATTTTGATTTTAAAAATCGAAAAAGAAAAACAGAGACAGAGACTGAAGAGACAGAGAGACAGAGACAGAGACTGAAGAGACAGAGACAGAGACAGAGACAGAGACAGAGACAGAGACAGAGACAGAGACAGAGACAGAGACAGAGACAGAGACAGAGACAGAGACAGAGACAGAGACAGAGAGACAGAGACAGAGACAGAGACAGGGATTTAATTTTGAAGACATCACTCAGAAAACAATCAAAATCGCAGATGCATTTGGGGGAGGTGAGTTCCATGCCCCGGGGATGGGAAGTTCCCAGCGAGTGTAGCTGTTAAATCGTGTGTGTATTTGCTTTCGTTGGTGGTGTGCCGGTATGTTTGAAGGCTTGATTCAGGTGGCTTGGAATTGTGAAACATCAACTGATGCCGGATGCAAAGGTCAAAAGAAAAGCTAATCGGAGTGGGCTAACATGTAAAACCAGAACTAGGACAGGAGGACATAGCCCACAAGTGTGAGGCTGCTAAGCATAGACGCAACGGTGGATGCACGGACGACATCAAACAAAAAAAAAAAAAAAAACACGAAGAAAACATCGAAAAGGAGGCGCGCCAGGCTGTTGTCAGCAACGATTGACAGCATCAGACAGACCAGTGGACGGCACAGCGCCGCCTCTACCATTCCAAATTGCCAGGACAATACTTGTCAATCAAGCCTTGATAGTAAGGGATCAGAGCCTCGATATCAGGCATGCAGCTGTCCTTGCTGTACAGATCAAACTTGTTCATCTCGCGCACCCAGGGAAGCATGGCTTCATCCTTGCTGTTGGTGAGATGGCCGTAGGCATTGCCTGTGTGCCAGGGGTAGAAAGAGTGGAAACGAATCATGGCCATGCCCTCGTCGGGAATCGTGCACTTGTTGTGCTTCAAAACCTGCAGCAAAGCACGGTCCCATGCAAGACATGACGGTGATTGAATTATTGAGAGAGAGAGAGAGAAAAAAAAAAAAAAAAAAAGCCTGTCTAGCATAACACACATCCAAAAAGTCAAAGCAAAAGGACGGGCAAGGTGTGAGAAGGAAAACAGGCACCAGGCAGCAGCTCATACCTGATAAAGGTACTCGTCGTGGCCCCAGCTCATGAGCACGTTGTCGAGACCACAGTTGCGCTCGTACATGCCCAGTTGCGTGTTGTAGCGCTGGTCCTGAGCATCCGGACCCTTGGCACATTGTTCAGCGAATACAATCGAGCTGTCTGCAGCGCAGCCCACGGGGTACGTATCCCCCACCACGGCCTGCAAGTGAAAAGGCAGAACAACAAACACAGGCGGCATCGACATGAGCTTTGATGAAGCTTGCGCCGGACATGTGGACAGTGGCAGCGAAACAACCCTCCCACCACTCTGCTGCGAAAACCAAAACATGACCCGCAACGCACCCATTGCGGCTCGCCCCACAGCGCCATGACTTTGCCCAGATCATGAATCAGTCCAGTCAGGTGCAGCCAATCTGCACGGATCGGGAGCGAGACGAAACCATGAGTTGAGATCACAATTCGCATCAACGCATCTTGAGGAGCTGAGCGACGAGACCAACAAAACGAACCCTTCCCCGGATGGTGCTGGCGCAAGCGCTCAGCCGTTTGAAAAGCGTGGACAATGTTGGGAATATCCACGTCGGGGTCCGAATCTACTCAACACATCCCAGGCCCGGGCCGATGCAGCTGAGTGCTGAAAACGCTCGCCGTTGAGCGCACAAGGGGATGAGGAGGGTCTGAGGCTTTGCATCGTATGAAACCAACCGTCAATCAGCTTGTTGAGTTCATCCAGGGCCTCCATGATAGTCATTTCACAGTGATCAAAGCGGCACCACTTGGCACGCTGCCCTTGCACAAACTCGACCGATTGGTTCTCGTGCATGAGACGGTACGTTTCGCGCACAATGGCGATGCGCGGGCTGTCAACATAGTTGCGAAACTCGGCAGCCTCCTTCTCCTCTGGACGGAATTCGCTCACATCAACGCACTCAATCGGGCCTTCGACCATGGGCTAAAGTTGACCAGAACCGGCATACATAAGTCGAGCGAATAGCGAGACACGTCAAGGCGATTTGGCTGCCGTTCACTCACAAGATTCAAAACCCGCATCCTGTCAGTCCTTGTGTCACAAACTGTCGCGCGCGCGCGTTCTCTCTCTCTCTCTTATAAAATAAGAGCGATCAGCACAAGGATCCCAAAGTGCCAGAGCTAGAAATTGCACCAGCAGGCGGATACCGGGACAGAGCACAAACACTGCCACCGTCAAGAAAATGGACCCTGCTGTTGGCTATTGGCTGTTGGCTATTGGCTGTTGGCTATTGGCTGTTGGCTATTGGCTGTTGGCTATTGGCAGTTGCTGTTGGCTGTTTTGGAGAAGCTCGCACGCGCCATTTTTTGTTGGTTGCTGCAAGCCATTTGCTCCTCTTCTTCTTTTGTTCTCCTTCTTTTGTTCTTGCCTCGTGGCTGCCGGGTTACACCAACGCATTGTCAGATGTCAGATGTCATATGTCATATGTCAGATGTCAGATGTCAGCAAAGCAGACGCGATCACTTTAGGCGGTTTTCTTGTTGTTTTCAGCCTTCACCGGAACAGCATTTCGCGTCCAAAAGTGCAAGTGGCGGCGGCGGCGGCTCACTGGTCGTTGGGTTAGGTGACGAGTGGCACACCACACGGGGGAACAGCAACGGCAGGCAGGTGGCAGGGTTGATGAGAGAGGGGCGGGTGGACTTGTACTGGCCAGTGCACATGTAACAAGCTAGCCTGGCAGTCATGGACAAGGCGACTAAAGCGCAGCTCAAGGCGGTCAAGGTCGCCATCCGCGATGATCAGCTGGACGAGGCCCAGGAGCTGCTTCAGGTCTGGGAAGAGACGTCTGGATGGCTAGCGGCGCGGTTGCACGCATGACATGTTCCGCAGAAATTTGAAGAGGCCTCTATCTCTCACTTTGCCCTCGCCCCGCATTCGCCCGCAGGAAATTCTGGCGGAGAGCCCAGACCACTACCAGGCTCTCGTTTTTCGTGGGGCCGTCTTCAAAAAGCAAAATCAAGCCGCTAAAGCGGAAGACAGCTACCGCCAGGCTATTCAGACCAATTCAGAGGAGCTACTTGCATGGCATGTGCGTCTTTGACTCTGCCTCGCCTTTGGAGCGGCGTTTCTTTACCTCTATCCGTCTCTTTTACGGCGCATCGCGTTGCAAGTCCGCCACGCATCTCACCCAACTCGTTCGCAGGGTCTAGTGGATCTCTTGGAAGCAGCAGTCGCGGAACGGCCAGGTCGTGAGGAAGAGCTCATCCAGGCCTACGAGCAAGTGCGTCTCTGCCCAACCCGCCTGCCTGACCTTGTGATGAGCGCTGCAGCTGACACAAATGTGCTTGCCTCAGATTCTGGCCATCGCCGGCCTTGAGGCTGAAGTGCGCGCTGGACGTGTTGTTCTTCGCCTCCTGCAGCTGTACGAAAACGAGGGCTATTGGTTTAAGGCCGCCGAGCTTTGTGCCAGCTTGGTGGCCGATGATGGCACCGCTGTGCTGGCCCCGACTGAGGAAGGCACCTCGTGGCCCAGCCAGGCCATCTCCTTCTTTGACCGCCAAGTGGAAGTGCTCGTAGAAAAGGATCGCCGTGCCACGAAGCACAGCCCAGAGCAGGCCCAGCTTGCCATCATCGTCGATATTAAAGCCTCCACCCGCCAGGCCGTCACGAAAGCCTGGCGCGTGTTACTTGCTGCACAGCCAAGCGCCTCTATTGCCACGGCTTTGGCCACGTTCTCGTGGCGCTTTCACCTTGTCCACAACGATGGTCAGACCCCGCATCCCTCCAACCTTGCGACCCGCAACCGACCCGTATCTCTTGACATATGCAACACGCCAGAGACCGAAACCACTTGCTCGCGTTGAGCTTTGAGCGTTGACATCATATATTGATTGTTTATGGCCCCTGTTTGTTGTCCTTTTGCCTTTTAGACCTGGCGCCCGGTCTTGAGCATCTCCCAGCTGCGAGCCAGACTGCATTTCGCACCGCCGCCCATTATCTCCACGCCCAGCCAGTCCCCGAGGTATGGTTCGCCACAGATCATGCGTTCAAAGGAGTGGTCCACAGCCGCGCCATCGAAATGGCTTTTGACTGCCGGCGTCTTCCTCGTCGCCAACCCGCCGTTTCCTCAAGTATTCCTCTTGTCCCTTGCCCCCTCTCTTTGCTCACGGATAGGGATTGCCGCTTTGTGACGAGGACTTGCAACACCCGGCAACAAATGGGTTTGAGGACTTACCTTGTCACTTGGCGGCCGGCCTCGCCCAAGGTACGTTCCCTTCAATCCCATGCCGCAAGGCATCGTGTGCCCATGGTTGGACTCACCGCCCACTTGGCAATCAATGCAGCCCATCGAGCCATGGTGGAGGCCACTGAACCTGGCGTGCTTCTGGCCCAAGGCGCCGTCCTCGACAACATTTCTTCTCTGCACCTCACACCTATTGCCCTGGCATTGCGAGCTCAGCTGGCTTTTTGGATGGGTGATTTGACGCTGGCATGCCAAACGGCCGAGAATGGTCAACAAGAACTTCACTGTTTGCAAGACCTCTGCAGCAACCCCAGCCTGGGTCAAGGGATTGAGTGCTTGCTTCGCATGACGTGCTTGCAGTGTGAATGGCGACTCGACTCTCTGGCACACCAACGGGTAGAACGCGACCTTCATGCGCTGGCTACGGCGCACGGCGCCCTGGAGCGCATCGTCCTTCTTGAACTGGCCCAGCTCGACGTTACCCGCGATCTTACTCGAGATGCCATCGTACGTGTCACGTCCCAAGCCTGGCTTGAGCCACGCCTGATCGACTTCCATCGCTGGTGATTATGACTGTCGCCTCCACGGCCTGAGCACGGCCATTCACCTGCGCCTGTGTGCTTGCTTGAATGTGCAGGAAAAGCTTCAACAGGTGCAGGCGCACGAAGATGGTACGCCGCAAATACTTCATCTCCGAGCTTTGGTCCGAGAGCGAGAGCAGCAACGTGCCGAAGCCCTGGCCGACGCCGAGGCTGCTGTCAAACAAGGGCATCCTCGCCTTGAGCGCTACTTGCTGTTGGGCCGCTTACAACGCCGCGCTGGACAAACCGGGCAGAGCCGTGCCACTTTGGTGCTGGCAGCGCGTCTCAATCCCACACATGCAGACATCTTTTTTGAACTTGGGCAAACCCTTGAGGCTTCTCAAGACACTGAGCGCGCCGCCCAATGCTATGCCAAGACCGTTCAATTGGACTTGGTGCACGAGCCAGCTGGTGAAGCTCTTTGGCGTCTGTATCAACAAATGGGTCGTCACGCCGACGCAAGCCAGCTGGTTGAGCGCGTAAGCTTGGCCCCCTCTGCCGACCGAGTGCGCTGGGTTTGGATTCGCCTGGGCCAGCTGCGCCTTCAGCAGCACCGGGCATCAGATGCAGTCTCAGCTCTACAAAAGGCGCTTCGCAACAACCGCAGTGAAGCCAACATTTGGCGCTTGCTGGGTCGGGCCTATTTCGAGCGCGGAAGCTACGCCTCTGCACTCAAGGCACTGGGTCGTGCTTTCGAGCTCAATAACACCGATGTGGCCGCCCGCACAACGATGGGCAAAGTGCAATTGCAACTCGGTGAACATGCCGAAGCCCTGTCCATCTTCGATGAGGCTTTACAGCTAGACCCAGCCTACGCCCCGGCCATCGAGGGCTATCTCTTGACGCAGTTGGACGTGATTCGACACGACATTGGTCAGGGCTTGCTTCACGCGGCTGCTCAGGCCTGTGCCCAGGGCCTGAGCCTCTTCGTCAGCCGTATTGAAGCCGTTCAAAGTCTTGTGTGCATCTGGAAGACAGTGGCGGACTTGCTCGCCGCGAGCTTCTACTTTCCGCCCAAGCATCAGACTGTCCTTGGTGAGGCGCAGGCAGCGCTAGCGCACGTGTTTCAGTTGGAGAATACGCCCGAACCTCTCGAACTAGCCACGCGTGCCTATGTTTTGTGTGTTGAGCGGGATCCACAGTCCTCATCGAGCTGGGCAGATCTAGCCGGGTGCCTGACCCGTCGCGCATTGCTTGCCCAGGACTTGAGCAATGAACCTGCAAGTCAGGCGCTGTTATCTGAGGCCTTGTGTGCCATTCAGCAGAGTCTGGTCTTGGATCCTGCAGATGGTGAAAGCTGGGAACTAGCAGGCTTCATTGGCCTCCACACACGTGTCTTCCCCTTTGCTGAGCGCGCCTTTGCTAAAGCAGCCGAGCTGCGAGCCGCCGATGGTGGCGCTTGGGTGGGACTTGGTGCCTTGTACCTGATGCAGCACGATCTGCCCCGCGCAAATCAGGCCTTGAGCCGAGCACAAGCCAATGATCCCGGCTTGGCTCGAGCATGGATCGGACAAGCATTGGTTGCGGCTCAGTTTGTCAGCTCAGAGATGCTGGACTTGCTTCGCCATGCCTTTGAGCTGTTTGCGCACCCTCTGGCCAGCCTGGGTTTTGCGTGGCGAGTACTTGCAGCCGTGCTTCCGCAAAGCGATGAGATGGCCCTCCAGGCCTTTGCCCAGCCCGGTCTTCAGTTTGGTGCGTTCGGCCACGTTCCCGACGGAGAGACATCCCACTATTGCCAGCAAGCCCTTGTGGCCATTGAACGTTTTTCAGCAAGCCGGAGCGGTCACCAACTGCCTGTGGCGTGGGCCTTGCAAGGGCTGCTCTCGGAACAAGTCGGGTTGTTTGAGGCTGCGGTCGAAGCTTGGGAATGTTGTGTGAATCTGTTGATGAGTGCCCCGCAGCAGAATGAGGCGCAACTCCAAGTCGCAGTTTCTGGTCTGGCCCGGGCTCTGTGCCATGCTGGTCAGAGCACACGCGGCTTGGAGCTGTATCAGCACGTGGATCGCCCTGGCTTGTTTGACCGTCTGCTTGCGGGTGAAGCGTACCTGCATGCTGGGCGCTATTCCGAGGCCTTTCAGGTATGACCGACAACAGCCCTGCTTTTTCTTCCGCCGGTGTTGTACCTTAAAATCCGCCATTCACCCTGCCTTGTGCCTTGATCTACAATGCTCTGGGGGTGACGTTGATATAGGCCTATTTGCAGGCACGTGACGCGCATACCACGGCACTGTCTGATGGCCAGGCAGACTGCTTTAGCCTACACATTGCAGCTGTGTTGGGTGTGGTGGCCTTTGCCAACCAAGAGCTGGATTTGAGCAAGCAGCTCTTGTTTGAGGCTGTTGCTCGCCCAGAGCTGTGTCCCCCGGCTGTCCTTATCATGGGCGCCCTTGGCGTGATTTCAGATGATCCAGACCTGACGGAAGCCGCCCTTGGTTAGCACGTGATCTCACATCGCACCTAGCTGGGCTCACCTCGTTGGCCGCCGTTCCTCATCCTCCCTCTCACGCTGTACCTTCTTATTTGTTGGTATCCTGCCGCACTTGACAGGTGAGATTCCGCGCCTCCGTCAAAGTGGCGCCTTAAACACACCGGAGCTTGTTGAGTCATACTATCGGCTGCGCGCATATGCCCACTTGGCCCGTGGCGACACCCGTGGCGCACGACGCGCCATCTCTCAGGTTCGTGTAGACACTTTTCATCACAAAAGCTGGCTGCTCAGCTGTGTCGGCATTCTTTTTCGCCCGCTACCAACGTCCACCGCTCGTTCTGCGCGTGTCTATCTGCGACGCTGACCCCCCCCCCCGCAATCCTTGACACAGTTGTTGCGGACTTATCCACAACTGGCTGCCAACTGGGTGCTGCTGAGTAAGCTTGTTAATGGCGACTCTGGTGCCGACACTAGCCAAGGTCTAGTGGACGGACCCTGTGCCGCACCTCGCAACATGGCTCAGGTCCTTTGTCAGGGAGCTTTAAATCTGACTCGAGCCACTCTGGTACGCTCCAGTGGAGCCCAAACCTCGCCCCAAACCTCGACGCACGGACTGGCTGCCAGCATCTACACAACACTGGCTGCAAGTCAAATGGCACATCCAGATGCTCAGCTGTGGTCCGATGGAGACCTCGCTCAGTATCGTGTTCGAGTGCGTCGCGCAGCGCTTCGTGCAGTGCATGTTGCGCCCCACGACTTTGCGTCTTGGTTGCAACTTGCGTGTGCCTTAGCAGCCCATGGTAAGTGGCATTGGGGGGCGCTTCTATCTTGCTGCATGATCTGAGGTCGTTTGTCCTCACCCATAGCAATGCTAGGCGTGGAGCATCAGCAGCAATGTCTCGTGGCCACTGAGCGTGCCATCAGTCTGATGGAAACCACTCTCAGCACCCTGTCCATGGATTTGTTACATCAGCCACGGTCTGTAGCGCACCAAACCTGGATGGGAGCCATGCCAAGTTTTGGCTCATCCTTGCATCATGTCCCTCCTTCCAGGCGCGACGCACTTATGCGCAGTCGACTCTGGGCGATGGCCTGTCGGGCCTTTGCGCAGTTGCGGCTGGCTGCCCAAGCGACGCCCACCAGCAAGCTGCTGTTGCAAGCAGTGGTGCGTTCTTTGGGCGTGTTGACTCTGCCAAATGCATCGCGGCGATATTGACTCGGCGCTCTGAACTGTTTTGAATAATTTTTTTTTTTTTTTTTATGCTCCTGCGGCAGGCTCAATCTTGTCACCAAGCGCAAGCGGAACTACCCGGTCAATCAACTTGGTGAGCTGCGCCCGAAGCTTTCCCCCGTTGCCAACACTGCGGGACCAAGGCGACTTGCTAACTTGATAATGTCGGAATGGCGCCATGATAGGACCGCGTTGTTCGCCACGCTTGAAGCCATGGCAGGCCAGCTCAGCAACGGTGGATCTTTGAGTGAGATGCAATTCTCGGAAACCACTCGTTCGGTGCGTATTGAGCGCCACCGCGCGCCACCTCGCCTCTTGTTGTTGTTGTTGTTGTTGTTGATGTTGTTGTTGTTGTTGTTGTTGTTGTTGTTGTTGTTGTTGTTGTTGTTGTTGTTGTTGTTGTTGTTGTTGTTGCTACTGTTGTTGTTGCTACTGTTGTTGTTTTTCCTGAGTGGCATGGCAATTCCTTGCACTCGCACTTAATTCGTTTACCCCTTCCTATAGGTGGTCGTTGCATACGCGACGGCCGTGGGCGATGCCTCCTTGTTGCAAACATTGGACAAGGCTCGGGCCCAAAATCAGGACCAAGCATCTGGATCTGCACCAACTGCCGAGAGCATCTGGCGACTGTTGCAAGCGGGCGATATGGAGGAGGCAGCCAGTGGAATCAGCACCCTCCTCAGTCAAAACAAAAATGATCTTCTTGCGCGTCTTTTGCTTTGTTACCAGAAGATTGAGACGTAAGGGCATAACTACCACCAACTTGTTATGGGGTCCACCCGAGCCTCCTCGCTGACTGACTAACACCTACTCTTGCCCCATTTTAGATCGGATGTGAAAGGAGCCAAGAAAGAGTTGAAGCGTTTGGATGGCCAACTCTTCCCTGCGGTCATCAAGTTTCTCACCTCCCGTATATCTGCCTAATCACGCACGTCCTCAAAAGCCATTGTGCCAAAAAAAAAAAAAAAACCGTTCAAATTTAAGATTTTGTCATCATGCACATGTGAACGATATGAGAGAGAGAGAGAGAAAGAGAAAGAGAGAAACAACTTTCTCTTTCATAACCACACACACACACACTCCTTGACGTGAAGGGGCGCATGGTTCCATGTGGTCCATGACGGCAGGCGGTCTTGATCTACGCCGCTGAACGACCTCAATTTCCAGCAGCGTCAGGCATCAGTGGCCCACTTTGTGCTGGGCTGGACAGTGGGCGTGCTCTTCTTTATTTTACCCCCGACTTGCCAAGCCGTCCTCTGTCACCACCACCACCAGCATCACACATCATCATGGACGGGACTCCAGACAACCGCCAAAGCGGGCCCGAACAGCGCGGTCGCGGTCGTGGTCGCGGCCGCGGTCGCGGCCGTGGCCGTGGAAATGGTCGGGGTAACGGCCGTGGTCGCGGTCGCGACGTGCCAGACCCTGCGGCGGGCATCTCTGCCCTGGATCCGACTCGCGCTGCGTTTATTCCTGCAACTTCTACATCAGGGCACCATCCGACACGCCATGCTGCGACCTCAGCGAATGGTCACATGGACGGGCCGGCCTTGGCTGTGGCCGAGCCTGTAACCTCACGAGTAGAGACGCAATCACAACACTCTGCATCAAAGTCCAAGGGCCGTCGTCACAAGCTGCCCACCAGCCACTCCGTACCCCAGCTGCAGCTTCCGACACCAACATCGTCTGCTTCACCTTTGATGTTACCGGACCCAGTTTCCACTACGTCGGACCATAATTCAGGGCCGGTGACAGAGGCAGTCAGCCACAACGTTGGCCGCGAAGATGGGACCAAACGACCCCGCGGCCGTGGGCGAGGGCGGGGATCTGCCCGTGGGGCACATCAAGGCCGTGGTGGCCGTGAGACGGGCCGGCCAACCGCTCAATCTGCTGCCCGCGGTGGCAGCCGGAATCGCCGTGGCGAGAGCAGTTTGGACGAGCTACCTCCGAAGCTGGATGCGACAGCCCTGGCTGCTTTGAGTCGCCAGGAGCGCTTGCGCTACGAACTCAATCAAGAACAACTCGAGTGCGTCACATGCCTGGAGCGCGTGCGCCGCCGCGACCCTGTTTGGTCGTGCCAACATTGCCACATCATTCTGCACCTGCGGTGCGCACGCCAATGGAGCAAGAATAGTATCGATCCTACTGGACCCCAGGGTGCAAGGCACTGGGCCTGCCCTGGCTGCCGCGAGCCCGTGAGCCGACTCCCAAAGAGTTATCTGTGCTTTTGCGGCAAGGAAGTGAACCCTCAGCTCCATTCCGGCTTTGATGCCCACACCTGTGGCAATGTGTGCGGTCAGCCTCGTCCCGAGTGCAAACACCTGTGCACCGATACCTGCCACCCTGGCCCACACCCGCCGTGTGGGCAGATGGTGCGTCAAGCCTGTCCTTGTGGTGCCACATCTCGCCAACTCCCTTGCAAGCGAGCACGCGAAGATGCCACCTTTACCTGCACCAACACCTGTGAGAAAACCCTGAGCTGTGGCCACCACAAGTGCCAGCGACGCTGTCACACAGATGACTGTGCCACATGCACCGTCATGGTTCAGCTCACCTGCTTTTGTGGTCGGGCAACACGCTCGGTTCCCTGTGGTTCAAGCCAACATCAAGCTGCCCTCGCCAATGACCTGCAGTACTCGTGCGAAGCTGTCTGCAACCATTTGCTTGACTGCGGCCACCACCATTGCGCAGAAACTTGCCACCCTGGCCCCTGTGCACCGTGTGCCCTCTCCCCAGAGCGTGTCAAAACGTGCCCGTGTGGCCGCTTGCCTCTCCGCATGCTGCTTCGAGGACAACCACGCACCGCATGCACAGACCCTGTGCCCACTTGCATCGGAGTTTGCAATCAGACGCTGGCATGTGGTCATACCTGCCCTGCCAAATGCCACAATGGACCCTGCCCCCCTTGTCAGGAGCGCGTTGCACTGCAATGCGCGTGCAGTGCCACTCAGCAAGAGATGGCCTGTTTCGAAGTGGCGGCGCTGGTAGCCCAGCAAGGCAGTCCTGAGCTGCGTTGTGATCGTGAGTGCCGCCACTTTCTCAGTTGTGGGCGCCACCGCTGCGATCGCATCTGCTGTCCCGGGCGTACACTACCACCCAGCGCAGATGCAGATCTACACACTTGCATGGAATTTTGTGGGCGCCGGCTCAAATGCGGCTGTGAATGCGATCGGCTGTGTCACCGTGGTCGTTGCCCCGATACATGTGGCCGTGTGCTGCGGGAGCCCCTTTATTGTGCTTGTGGTAAAACTAGCATCCGTCCCCCGGTGCCCTGTGGCACTCCCTTACCTGAGTGCAAGTACCCCTGTCGAATCGCGCGCCCCTGTGGCCATCCAGTCAATCATCCTTGCCACCCGTCTGGCGAGTGTCCGCCCTGTGCCACTCTTGTTGAGCGAGGTTGTGTGGGCCACGGCACAAATATTACGGTACGTAACTGCAATTGCATTGGTCGGCGCGGATGGTGCACAAGGGAAGGCCTGGCTCACCCTGTGTTCAACAACTGTTGCAGGGGCCTTGCTATCAGCAGACCCGAATTTGCAGCGACAAATGCGGCCGACCGCTGCCCTGTGGCGTGCACAGGTTGGCCTTGCCCGGCCGCACACTCCGGCCGCACACTCCGGCCGCACACTTGATTTGCTTCACCTTTTGAAGAACCAAAAGGCGTGCCTTCTCACACACCCTCGTGCACTGGTTGTCTGCCCCACTTCTCTCAGCTGCCCTTTCTTCTGTCACGAAGGGAGTTGTACGGAGTTAATTGCCGCGGATAGAGCCAAGCGCACGCCTGCAGGTCGCTCGACTACGCGCTCCAAGAAGCGGGTTACCGCCAATGTCAACCAACAGGTTTGCTGAAGGAAGGGATCGCTTTGTGAGCCATTGAGCACATAGGTTGCTCATATTCTTCGGTTTTTATCATGCTTTTCGAATCTGCAACAGTCATTGGTCAACAAGCCAGCTGCAGCCTGCGGTCTCAAGGTATAGGCGGGCGCCTTGGTCCTGCACTGCCCCTTTCTTGTCCGTAGATTGCGTCGCACCCATGACTGACTCATCAACTGTTGTTCATTGCATAGTGTGGCCGCCTACGAGCCTGTGGTCACCCTTGTGGTCTCGACTGCCATGGGGATGAGCCCTGCCCGGATGTGGCTTGCGCTGTCAAGGTTTCGCGCCGCTGTCGCTGCGGTCATCGACAGGCCACAGCAGCTTGTAATTATGGCTTGCCTGCCCTGGCAGAAGGTTTCAAACAGGCCTTCCAGCGCCGTGCTGAACTTGAGGAGAAGCAGACCCTCGAGGTTGGAGGTGCTGAACATTTGGCTCGCCCCATCCCTGTGGCTTCAGAATTGGTGACGCTGGCGTGCGACGTGAGCTGTGATCGACACGAAGAACTACTGAAGCGCCAACAACGCAACGCTCAACTAGCGCAGTCTCTTCAAGTCTTGCACAAGCCCACAGATGGGCGCTTGGTTGATGAGCCTGAGTATTCCGAGTTTTTACTGCATCAGGTACCCCCCCCCCCCCACCCTCTTTTTTTTTTTTTTTTTTCCTTACTTTCCTCCCTTTCCGTTTTTGTTTCTTGTGGCTTTTGTCCTGTACCCCCATTTGTCCCTTGCGCTTTCCTGACGCGCCTTGCTGATACGCTCGTTCAATAGGCGCGAATCAATCCTGAGCTGGTTGCTGAGGTTGAAGCCAAGCTATCACAATTTGTTCTTGACAACAATCGCCGCGAGGTATTGCCAATGGAGCTGGCCCCGTCCTTGCTCCAGCAGCAAGACTCGCCGATGCTCACTTTCATTTGTCTCCATTTCTCATATCAGGAACGCCTGCGTGTGATGAAAAAGCAAGAACGACAACTCGTTCACGAGCTGGCTTTGAGCTACGGTAAATCGTGCTGACTACAGGCATTTGTCAACCCGACCATCGGGCCTGGCCACGGTTCCCTCATTAAGCGCGATTCTTGCCTTGGCCGTCGCCGTGGCCGTGGCTACACCATAGGTCTAGTTTCCGAGTCGCAAGACCCAGAGCCCTTCCGAAATGTCGTACTGTATCGAGGCATTGCAGGAGAAGCAGCCCGCGTCCCTTCCGTTCGACTCTCCGAGGCCGCTGCTCACATCAAGTAGCTGCCGTCTAATTCGTGTCTGTGTCAATCTCTCTTCCTCCTCTGACAGCTGCGTGCCATGAAAGCAGGGATGGGGAAGCACGCCCCATGTCATTCTGGGTTGGAAGAAATCGTCAAATTGAGCACAAACAGCTTTTTGAATCTTTCATAACCACACGCGTTTCTGTCAGTCATCGATGATGACATTTGCATTTTCCTTCCATTTGGTCGTAGCGAACTGGCTTTGATCCACCATCCGGGTGGCGCTGCTGCTTCAGGGATCGGCAAGGCTCGCGACGCATGCGTGTGGCATTTGCGGCTGCAAGAGGGCCGGCCTTGTCTGGGCGTGACACCAGAGCGTGCCGCTTCACCCTTCACCGACCATGCGATGTTGTATCGCGGCTGACCAGCTCCCATCGCGGCTGGAGCCCTTTGGCTTCGCCCCGGATGTGGCAGCCTACATCACTGAACTCTTGGCTGACGTGGAGCAGGAAGTCGAGGATGTGCGACAGGTGAGCAAACGAATGATGAACAGCAGGCATTATGGTTGTAGCTGGGAAGCCTTACTGTCGATCAAGTCCCGGCTTGATTCGGCAACCTCACGCCTGGCTCCCGTGTCCGCTGATCTAGGCCCTCGAGGCGTTTGAGGACGAGGCACAATGCCAGGCCTTTCCCGCTGCAGTGAGTCGCTTTATCGAGTTGGCAACAGCTGGCCCGTCCAGCCATGCCGCGCCGGAAAGCGACCCTGCCGTTTCCGCCACTCCTGTGCGGCTGGATGCATCCTCCCTTGCCGAGCTCAAATACAACGCCGCCCAGCCCGACCCGCCGTCCTCGCTTCATGCATCTGCTGATCATGCATTTGGAGTAACCGTGTCCTCCACTGCAGATCAACATCAACCGCATTTGAAGTCCCATCGGAACCGTCGGAAGCAACGACGAGCCCGTCAAGCCACAAAAAATGTGGATAGCTCAGATCATGCTGAGCACGTCGATGCCACGGGAACAACAACCACCGCGACAGAGGATGGGGGCAACGAGCGTAAGGGCTACAATGCACACCAATATTTGGATCGCTCTGTGCACCCCTGAGACAAACAGCCTCACGCCAGCATGCCTGCATTTGTTTCGCGCCTGTACCTCGTTCTAGTCATGATCTCGAGCGAGCAATCGCGCTTTCACGCAGATCAAGACGGCGAGTCACGTGAGGTGCTTGTGCGGCGCTTAGACATCTCCTTCATCGGTGGGCCTACCCTGCTCGAGGGCGCCACTCTCAAATTTCAACCCGGCCATCGGTATGGCGCGCCTGAATTGGTTTTTCGCGTGCTAGCTTTTTGCCACATTTCACGTTGTCAAATCACAAATAGCTATGGTTTCATCGGACCAAACGGCTCTGGCAAGTCGACGCTCTTGCGGGCCATTGGTGAACACCGCATCCAGGTTTGCTTGCCCCAGCGCAGAACCTCGAACGCCCTTGTACTGCTTTGTTTTGCTCTTCACCGCGTCAGCCAGCTGGCTCGCGATGTTTTTGTTGTTTTCCTTGTGCTCTTTCATCTGCTCGTTCTTTCCTTCTCTTGACCAAGAGCCAACTCATTTGCCCCACTCACCCATGGCTGACATGAATAGAATCTACCTCCCGACCTCCGCACACTCTTCATTGACCAGGAGGCAACCTTTGTGAACTGCCCTCTTGTGGACTTTGTCGTACAGGGAGATGCTGACCTCGTGCGCATTCGCCGCCAAATCCAAAATGTGCAGGATGGGCTTGAGCAAGCCAGTGGCGATAAACTCTCTCAACTCATGGATGAGCTCGAGCTTATGGATGGTGTGGGCCAAGCCCCAGAGGATCGTGCGCGTGCTGTGCTTCGGGACTACGGTTTTTCGACAGCCATGCTGTCCACGAATCTGCATGAGCTCTCCGGAGGCTGGCGCATGCGTGCAGCGCTGGCACGAGCCACCTTCAATCCGCCTGAAATACTTCTGCTGGACGAACCAACCAATCACCTTGACCTTGAGGGCATTGAGGAGCTGGAACAACGCCTTGAGCAACTGACGTGCTGTGTTCTAGTTGTGTCGCATGACAAAATGTTCCTTGACCACGTGTGCACGGATATCGTACATCTCAAAGATCGCTCGCTCCACTATTTCCACGGAAACTTGACCGCTTATCAGAACCACTGTGAGGAGACGTTTCGAAAACAGTTGCGACAATACGAGTTGCAAGAGCAACGTCGCGAGCATTATCAAAAAACCATTGACCATGCCGTGCAGCACGCTCGGCGTACCGGTGACGACAAGGCGTTGGGTCTCGCGGCATCGCGCAAGAAGAAGCTGACCGAACGACTGGGCCCCGATAAGCGTGAGGATGGCAAGAAGTGGAAGAGCAACGTCCGACGAACCGCGCGTAGTCTCAAAGACTATGAAAATTGCATAGATGGCACGCGCCAGGAGGTAGGAATTCATCTCATCAACCGCCATCAGCCTTTTGTCGCATGTTGGCGCCTTTTTGAAGCTGGTGTTGGGGTTCGACTTGGGCTTACACGGATCTGATTTGCTCGGAAAGGTGGAAGCGCCAAGGAAGGCCAAACCGCTGGCCTTCAAGGCAAGAACGCCCAATGTGGCAGCGCAAGGCTCGGCCCACGTCGTACTTGACACCGTCGCCTTTGCGTATGCGCAGGACGCCCCGCTGATTCTCAATAATGTCTCATTGCGCGTGGACGTCGGTGATCATGTGGGCCTTGTGGGTGCGTGACAAGCCGAGCTGCG
Source organism: Monosiga brevicollis MX1 (assembly GCF_000002865.3). Lineage (NCBI taxonomy): Eukaryota > Choanoflagellata > Craspedida > Salpingoecidae > Monosiga > Monosiga brevicollis. Next base: position 767,970 of record NW_001865043.1, read on the forward strand.
AGAGTCATTTGCCGCGCTCACTCAAAACATGTGACGCTCTTCGACGTTCTCACCTGTTCTTTTTCTTCTTGCTGCCGTGCAGGTCGTAACGGCTCGGGCAAATCAACGCTTCTTAAATTGATTCGAAAAGAGCTTGCGCCAACGCGGGGGCTGGTCGAAATTGATCGACACGCCTCCATGGGTGTGTTCGAGCAGCAACACGTGGATGCTTTGGATTTGACGCAGACGCCACTGGGCTACCTCGCCGAGTGTTTTCCAGATGAGAAAGAACAAGAGCTGCGAAATCATCTGGGAGCCTTTGGCTTGGCCAAGCGCTCACAACTACCCCTGCACTTATGCTCTGGGGGTCAGCGCTCGCGGCTCGTGCTCGCCAAACTGTTCTTGGAAGCGCCGGCCCTTCTCATTCTCGACGAGCCGACGAATCATTTGGACTTTGATGCCATTGATGCTCTGGCAGAAGTGCTAGCAGCGTATGCGGGCACGGTCATTGTGGCGTCGCACGACCGTGCCTTTTTGCAGACGGTGGCCTCCTCGATCTTCCGCTTGTCAAAAGGCACCCTGTCACGCCTTGACACAAATTGGTCGTGACGCACTGTTGCTCATAAGCCACATGGCTTGATTTAGAATCATGCTCCCACGTCATGGGCTGCACAATTGTGCTGTGAGAAACAAGCTTGATTATCAATTTGATGAAAGGCGAAATGTCAAACATTCACTCTGCTCAGATGACCAATGACAGTTCAAAAAAAAAAAAGTCTTTTAACATGTTCCTTGCGTGTGTTCCATTTTTTTTCCCCCATATACAACACACCCCATCCATCAAGATTCAGCAGTGGGATCACGCAACAGGCGGACCCCCTGGCCCAGGAGTCGCTTAATCATCACGGCTCGAATAGCAGCGGCTTCGGCTGCACCGTATGCAAAGGATGATTGTCCGAAGTTCAAGCACAACGATGTGCTCGATGCGGGCCATAACATGCGTGTCGGGGAGTATCGTTCCAGCAAAGCATCTGGCACTGCCTCAATGCACTCGTCTACACATGAGACAACCAAAGCAAAGCAGGTGAGAAAGCTGAGTCCATGTATGTATGGCAAGTGGTCGGACGGCGCCAGCAAAGCAAGCGGAGTGGGGCGAACCTAGCGCATGGCCATTGACGGTGAGCATGACCTGGCATGAAGTTGTCAAACCGATGCCAACTACCTCAAGTGCTTTTTGACTGGATTGGCACACATGGGCGGGAAGACCGATGCCATCCCGGGACCACAAAATGGTCGGCCCACATTGGACTAAACCCCTGCTCCAATCAACCGTCACGCCACAAGCATCGCCAACGTCATCGGCATAGCCGAGCCAGCTAACTGTCTCTCCGGCCACATGCGTCGCCTACGTAACAGGGCCAAAGCAAAAAGGAAATGCATTTATAATCACCCGCCTACCACGGTCCATACAGGCTAACACACACACGGAAAGAAAGAAAGAAAGAAAGAAAGAAAGAAAGAAAGAAAGAAAGAAAGAAAGAAAGAAAGGAAGGAAAAAAAAAGAGAGTGCCATCGCCTGCTCACCTCAAAGTACATGACAAGATCGGCGGCTGAAAGGGTGACTGGGGCAACCAGCAGTGGCATTTCGCGCAAAGTCAGGGGCACACGCTCCTCCAACTGAGGCGGCCGGGGCGCGAGATTGAGCGCTTGATCCCAAGGGCGTGCCTCCTTTGGGAACCAGGCATGTTCAAAGAGAAAGTGTGCCTGGAAAAAAATATTCAAGGTCAAGGTCAAGTTCTGTGAGTGCTATGGCCAAACAAAATGCACACGATAAACAAACGCTGGGGGCGCGTATGTTCATGTTCGAGGTGACACCAGATGGCACAAAAAAAAAGCCAACCTCTTCGCCCGTTGCCAAGGAGGCACACGGATGCCAACGCTTGTACTTGTTGATGCCTCGAATTGCGATGCCCAGGTACTCATTGTTCACCTGAAACGCCATTGTCCCCGCGTCCAAGTCCAAGATGGCTACAACAACGTCCCCTGCAAAGGTATAAAAGGTGACGATCGATATATTGAAGGCAGGTAGGAAAACATTTGGCGTCAGCAAAGACGAGTAAACTTGCACGTCAAACCGCCAGCGCAAATGAGGTACGGGCGGGGGGCATTCTCAAATTGAGAACACGCCCGCAGAAACAGCGCCAGCCAGAAACGCACCGGCACTCCAGGCACGCCCGTAAGACAGATTCCCGCCAATCAGTTGCTCGCGTCCATCGTGCCAGATTCGAAGCCTGACAAAAAAAAAAAAGGGGGGGGGGGGGGGGGGGGGGAAAAAAAGGGTCC
>NW_001865043.1:770341-825202 GCF_000002865.3 Monosiga brevicollis MX1
GGGGGAGAGAGGGGTCACAAGAATGAAAGCACAGCCAAAATGAATGCGATGGAACAAGCTTGGCACCACTGATCTCGAACTGTGAATCTGAAAGCCACGTACCTCTCGCCGTCGAAGCTATATGAGTCACGAGTATCACCGACTCCACAAGCATCTCGCGCGTGGAAGCGAGCCCCACTAGTGCACCAGCCAATCTATAGGTGTTGGAGCGACCATGTCGATCAAGCGTGGATAAGCAACTCCAGCTGATCTTACAACAAAATCGCAAGGGGCAGCCGGTCAAGTGCCCATTGTTTCATCGAACATACCTGAGTTACACTGCTAGATTCAAGGCGAACGCCAAACGCCCAGATGCCGGAAGAGTGGGCAGCACCGTCTAGCACCGCTGTTTCATACGTCCAAAAATCATTGCGTGCCTGCACAACAAAAGTAGTGTGATCGCCGTATGAATCGAAAGCAGAGCAGAGATTGACGCCCGCCCCCCAACCCCAACCCCAAGCGCTAAGGAATGATGAAAATTGATTCAGAACAAACCGTCAATGTTCCGTGATCCCACAGCAAATGACTCGTGCTCATGTTCGATGAGAGGTACGGGATGAACGCAGCGAGAGTGGAGCTCTGTGAGCCTCGGTGTGCCACGCTACCCCGCTTCGGCGTGCCTCGGGCAGACGTGCGTCGGTTTAGCATGAGCTTGTACACCTCGCGAGCGTGAAGGTTGAGGCAAGTGGCCACGTTGAATGCCGTAGATGGGCTGGGAACAGCCAACAAGGCCATCCACAAGAGGGAGGCCGTGCCATGTATTTCATCGCTCAAGCGCGTCTCATCCTTGAGTTCATCATCATGATGATACAGGCTTGCTAATGACACGACCAGAATGTCCAGGTAGCTCGTCATAATGTCACCGTACAACCTATGGAACCGCGACGGGCCCGTCAGCAAGCTCAAGCAAGACGGCGGTGGACATGGCAGAAATGACGAGCGCATACAAGACTCTGGACACATACATGGCACGCTGCATGGCGTCAAGATGGGATTGAATCTCTTGCGCATCATCGCTTTCTTGAAACAGGCCTAGAATAGACCCATTCTTGTCGGTGGTATCTTCTGCCCAAAGAACAGGCCATCATGGGTCAAGATGAGATCAATGAGGTACCGTCGCAGTATGCCACCACTGCTTGGGCTGCAGGGCATGCAACATGTGGAAAAAAAAAAAAAAAAAAAAAAAAAAAAAAAGACACCATAGTGTGGTCTGGAAAGCGCAACGCCCAAGTAGGCGAGACAACAACAGAACGTACGACAAATGCTCGCTTCAACGGTCATGTTGGGCTCCAGGCTCCGATTCATCGTGCTGACGATAGAGTGTTCGAGCTGCTCAAGCTCGAGTTGAGAAGCCTCGAGATTATCAGCATGGGCTGTCAAGGGAGACAATTCCTGGTCATCCTCGGCCATCTCTTGGAAGCTCAATGTGGCCTCACGGTTATTCAAGCGGCCGGCATAGCCCAAACGAGACTGTGCCGCGGCTGTTGCATCTAGACGCAGGCGCAGCAACCCGTCCGATTGATCGAGTGGCTCGGCTGTGGTCAAGGATTCTTGCGATGCCATACGCCCATTGGATACGGCTCGCGGCACTGGGCGCTCTGTGGCGAGCGCTGAAAAGGAAGCCTGTGATTCGAGCAGACTGCGGGCCGGCGAGAATGCCTCCAAGCCATCATCAAGATCGCGGCGCGAGGCGTTGTCAAATGTAAAAATGCGATGCGATGAATCGGCGCCGGTGGTATAAGCACGTGGCCGTAATTGCGGCGGCGGCCGACGAATGGCGCTCGTGTCGTCGGCTGAGCGACGGGCTGGGCGCCCAGAATCCTGAGCAGCAGATACCATGGCATGCCTACCCACGAACAATGGCCGAGCAACAAAGGGGGAAGTTCGGATATGAAATGAGCTGGGCTTAGCGCTTCCACGCAATGGTCACACGATATCACACGACCCATTGGAGACGACGCAGGGAACGCAAGGAACACAGCAAAAGGACAAGAATAGGCGCCACCATTCTGAAGTCAAAACCTACATCAAGTCGTTATGGGTGCCCTGCGAGGCCAAAGCAAACACTTGCTCGGCTGTTTCGGCCGCGGGCGTAGAGGGAGCACTGCGCCGCAGCGAAGGTGCACTGCGGCTGCGATGCTGCGCATAGCTTTGTGGCGTGGAGGGCGCGCTGAGGCGCCCACGGCTTGAGTCATGATCAGAGTTTTCCACCAGTGGAGAAAGCACGCGTTCATCCACGTTGTGTGCAAATGTCACAGATCTGAGCCGCGTCATGGGGCGTGTTGCTGAAAGGGAGGCACACAAAGCAGGATGAGAAAGCAAGGGGCGAGATCAGATATCGTTTGGTCGCCCTATGTCGACAAGCCACACCGCTCATGCGCAGTCATGAGACGTACCGTTCAACCGTTGATGAAAAACACGGCCACGCTCGCCATCGCTCTCCTCTGGACTCTCAGTATCCGGCTGCGTTGTGTCGCTGTTGGCCACGCTAACGTCACTCATGCGAGACGGCCTTCGGGGCAAATGAACGTCAGGCAGCACAAAATGGCTGCCATTCGCGGTGGAAATACCTGCAACACCCGTGTCAGAAGATGCTTCAAAGAGACCATCGTCGTTGTCATCGTCATCCTGCTCAAATTCAAAATCTTGAGGGCCATTAGGATCATCGTCCTCCTCTGGCTCCTCTATTTCTCTGTCTTCGTCCTCCACCATGGCCGGCCAGTTATCCCCGCCCGAGATCGGTTCAAGCGGAGATGGTGCCGTGCGAGAGAGCCGGAAGGTGCTTGACTGAGTCGACGCCGTGCGGGAGGAAGGCTGCGCTTGTTCAAGCTCAGACCCAGATGGGTGATGTGCATCGGACCGGGCTGCGTCTGAAGCGACCTCGTTCTGGTTCGCCGAGAGTGACGAGGCCAAACTGCGGACAGATTGATCGTCAACGGAGCGCACGGCCTCGCTGGATGACGCAGAGGGCTGTCTGTGACGTTGCGAGAGGGCATCGTCCTGTTCGAGCAAAGCAGCTACAGGCGGTACTTCTGCAGACTGGCTCGTACGTTCTCGATCCGAAGCTGGTAGGACTCCAGCTTCCGCATCCACAACGGCCTCAGCAGCGGCATGGGTTGGCATGGCTGCTTGCAGGCTCATGGATGAGCGTCGTGCAAGTAGCGGAGAGACCAAGGGGTCCCCCAATACTGGATCGGTCCGCTCCGGTGGTGTTAGTCCGGCAGTAGCTGGGGCAGAAGCGGAATTTAGAATGGGCACGGGGGCAGACGCTACATTTAACAGGCGACCCGACTCGGGCGTGTCATCAAACACGGAGCCAAGTTCTCCTGAATCGGAAGAGCGGGCACCTCGGGCAGGCGCTGGCTCAGGCAAAGTTCGGGGCGATCTCGTTTCCCGATGGAGAGGTGCACGAGGCACAGGTGCCTCCAATTGAATGTCGCCTGCTGACGCTGAACGGGCGGTGCGAGGCGGAGTCGGCGCCTGCGTAAAAAGGCGCACGCCCGATCGGCAAGAATGCATGAAAACGAGGTGAGACATGTCATCTGAGCAACTCAATGGGTATGAAGGGCATTGCTGGTTGCAGCAAGCAGACACAAAATGCTTCCTGTGGATAAAAAGGATCATTCGAGTGTGTAGCATGCACTACACACTGACCGGATCGGACTGCATCAATGGAAAGCGATGCACGCCAGGATTCACGACAGGGCGCCGGGCTGGAATCGGGGCTGCAGGGGGAGTGATGCAATGGTGTGAGCTCAAACCCCTACAGGAGCTGAATTGTCATGCGCTCACATCATCCGAAGATTACGTAAAGGGTCTGCGCACGCACCAATGTTGAGAGTAAAGTTGTCAAGGCTCGAGTCGTGCTCAGACTGCAGCCAAGGCTGTCGGCGCGTGAGCAGAGGGGTGGTAGGGACGCCAGGCTCGTCCTCCAGATACGAAGGGTCATTTGCCACCGGACCGGAAGAGCGTAGTGGACGACTGCGCTTGGGAGTGCTCGAATTTGGCGCTTGAAGCTGTCAACAAGTGTGGTTTTGTGCATGAGTGGGGCGCAAAGCAGCTGTTTGACAATTCATCTGGGGCGAACACCCCAAAGAAAGCACACACATGTAATTACCCACCTGATCAGCAACAACAAAACCCTCTATTGAAGTAGCGGATGTCTCTTCCAACGGTGCCGGTGGTGGTTGTGGTGACGACGACATTGATAACGGCTCAGGGGATGCATGGTCGCTCTGTTGTTCGCCGTTGCCACGCAAACGGGAGAGGCGACGAGGGCGCTGCTCCACGGAACGAGTCGGAAGTTCGTTGGCCGTAGTCTGACCCAGTTGAAGGAGCGACATGCGCTCAGCAGGTGAGACAAACAAACCAGGGCCCTCATCCTGTGCTGCGCTTGGAGAGGGAGAGTGGGGAGAATGTGGGAGGTGGGGCCCAAGATCCGGGCCCCAATTGTCTAGGTCTACGACGGTGGTGGAGCCACGGGGTTTGACTTCGAAGTTATTGCGACGAGGAAGGCCAAAATCATCACCTGGAAGGGACGCGACATCGTCCTCAGAGTCAACGTGCTCCACTCCCGAAATTTCTGAAAGGTCGTCGTCCTCGTCTGCAAAACTGCCAATCGACGAGGCTGGCACGTGACCCGCCGAGGGCACAGAGCCACGCATGGCGCGTAGGTCGCGCCGCAGCACCAAATTACGCCGCACTAACCCACAAAGCAAGACACCAAGCAGTTGATAAAGGCCATGGGCCTTGAGCGACGGGGCTAACCGTGCATCGGCTGCTAGTTGGTGGAGTACGCGAAGCAAAGAGCCTCCAGCCGTGGCGGACTCGGGTTCAGCCACCAAGCGCTCAGGGTCAAAGGTACAGTAGCGCCAGATGGCAGCCAGCAGGTGGTCCATGGCGTGTGGTGTGTGAAAGACCTGCCTGCGTGACCCGCCAGAACGACAGAGGACGGCCAGGAGATGGATATCGTCTGCGTCTGGCTCGGGCTGGCTGATGAGGCGCTGCAGAACCACTGGGCACAATTCATGGGCCACACGAAACGCAATGTTGCGTTGATGAAAGGCCAAGGAAGTCAGGACACGCACAGCCATGACAGTGATTTGGTGCACCTCGTCCTTCGTGGCCCAGGGCATCAAAAGGTCTGCTGTGCTGTTATCAGCCAGCGCACTTTTACAAGCCAGTGTGCTCACAAGCGACAGCATCATGGCCGTGGCCCAAAACACCTGTTCTTCGTCTTCGCTCTCCAAGAGCCGATGGATGGGCTACAAACCACCGCGGGTGCCAGGTTCGCACGTGAAGCGAATAGGCAAGGGCAAATGAAGAAAGCGGCTCAACGACCATACCCGTCCCGCCCCGCCGAGGATGCGGATCAGCAAAAAAGTAATCAGCAAATTCCTTACCTTGATGATGCCTTGCCGAATCAAATCGCGGTGCAGTGAGCGGTGAGAGCAGACGAACCCCAACGTCTCCGCGGCCAGGCGGCTCGTCTGTTCGTTTTGCTTTTGAATGAGCTCTTCCAAGGCGCGGATCAAACCTTTGCAATGATTGAGGGGAAGGGGAAAGCAATACCATGACAGCGTGGTTCAAAGCAATGAGTAGGGGTTGATATTGCAGGCGGTCCGTGCGCGATGTGAGCAGAGGGTATAGACATACGGCCATGTTCCACGAGCTGATGGCAAGCGTCCTTGCCCAGCATGGTCAGATCATGAGCAACCACGACAGCCCAGTTGGCCAAATCCTCATCACCCGAGGTCAAGCACTCGCAAATGCGAAAGCCGAGACCCGAGTGAAGGATGCGCCACTTGAAGTCAGAGTTGCGCAGCGCCAAACTTCCAATGGCCCGCAGGATGACCCGTTGAATGGTGGCCTCAAAGGCATTGAGCACGTTTAGGAAGGCCTGCATGATCTTAGGCATTCGTTGTAATTGGGCAATAGCCACGCCTGCGAGCGCACAACATTACCCAAATGAGTGTGTCAGCAAACACTCGACGGCAAGGCATGAGGGTTCAATATGGGCAAGCACGGAACGCATACCGTGCGACGTCATCTCGTAAATGATGCCAAGGGCCCAATAGGCCTGATCGTGGTCATCGCTGCGTAAGGAACCAACCAGCATGCGCAGGTGGTGGGGCGTGGTGATGGAATCGAGGCGGGCCGTGTTATCAGCCGGATCACCGTTGGTGGCCACGCGTAAAAGAGCATGCAATACTTGGCGGTGCAGCTCCGTTTGACCGTAGAATACGAGTGAGAGCTCGCGCAGAAGCACGAGGTCTTGGCGCGAGGTGAGCTCGGCGTGGTTCGTGACGATGAGATGATAGAGCACCGTCTGCCAAAATACGATGAGTCTGCCTCCAAGGCGAGCAGACAAATCTGCAACAAGCCATTTGCGAAAAGCTTCGTTTTGAGCAAGTTGCGTGGCGCCATCCTCGGCAATGGCGGCTAGCACCGAGAGTAGAATCAACCCGTGCTGCTGTAACTTGGTGGCCCAGGATGGAAGGTGTTGGGCCAGCAGTTGAATCAGACCCAAGTCAGACATGATCTTCGCGGCGGGCACGTGTTGACTGAGGTCCTCCAATACCATTATCGTCTGCAGGAGCTCTAATTCACGTGGCTCAAGTTCCTCTTCGTCATCGCCATCGCCGTACGCACGCTCGAGGGGATTGGTCGCAAGTTGGCGGGCGAGCCAGAGCACGCGCTCAACCATCGACTCTATCTGGCCTGGCTTGGTGGCGAGGAGGAGAAGGGCCTCTCGAGCAGATTTGGCACTATGGCCAGTACTTGCGGCCAACTCGGCCAGCGCCGAAGGATTGAGCTCTACGCCAGACACACAAGATGGGGGTCATGGATGGAGCAGAGGTGGGAAAATATGAGAGGCGTGACACCCAAAGGAGCCACTCTGATGACTTTTTTTTGTTTCTGAGTGCGCCAGCGGTCTGCTGCATGCGGTGTTGAGGACCTACGTTCAATGCCGCGAATGTCAAGCTGGCGAAGCCGGTGGGCCGTACGGCCGAGCTGCTTGGCCAGGACTGACGAGAGCACAACCGTTAGTGCAGAGCCGGTAGCCACCGAGGCCAGCCAGAGCAGCGGGGTGGCCCAAGGACTTGAATTCGCCATGCTGCAAGGTGTGGGCTGACTGTGTCGCCTGCCCTGCTTATGATGGCCTTTTCAGATCCCAGCCCCCGCGCACGGACCCTTGTTGATGCTGCCGTCACACGACCAGTGAAGGCCCTGCGCCAGGCAGCCCGTTATCATCAGTCCTACACGCTATGGTATGGGTGGATCAGCACCATTTAGCATTCCCAGGTCCAAATGCAATCGACAAGCCTGAAATTGACCAGCACCACTGGCCACCCAGGTCGCCCTGGGGCCTCTCTGTCCCAATCTCCCGTCAGAACCATCAACCGTTCTGCACTGAGAGCGACAGACAGAGACAGAGAGAGAGATGAACAGCAGAAGAAGAAAAAAAACAAAGCCTTACAGTAACCTCACTTTGCGTGAAAAGTTTTCAACGCGGTCACTGCTTTCGTGTTTTGCAGTTCTTCCGACGGACGACTTGACTTGGTACGGGCATGTCATGCGCTGTGCAGGCCGAAGAGGCAAGGGATGGGGGCGCATGGCCCCTGCTCTGTTCCAGAGTTGGGCGTTGGTTAACGAATTCTTGCTCCTGTTTGCACTGTATAGACTCAACAATATGGCAGTAAGCGCACGACACGCAGTTCGTCAGCTGAGCCTGCGGCTTAACTTGCCGCGCCCCATGGCCGCAGGACGAATGCTGAGCGCATGGACGAGCTCGCCCAGCACCGGCAGTGACGCCGCTTGGGGCTTGATCGCCCCACGAGGCCAGGTTCTGGCTACGATGGCTGCTACTTCACAGCAACAACTTCGTTTCAAGGGTGGTACGTATGATCAGTCTCCCATCCTCATGCGTCACAAGCCTTGTCTTCGCCTCGCGCACGTCCTGGTGTCCTGTGGTTTGCCGTGTGGGGTCATTTGACGCAAAGGCAGGCCCGAGCCCAGACTCACATGGCCGTGAAACGTTATTGCAGGCAAAAAAGGCAAAAAGAGCAGTGGCAAGGGTGGCGGGGGCGCCAAACTGGGCCGACCCACATTTGAGACGGAACGCTGCCCGGTGCCGCTTGATGCGCTGCAGGACAAGTATCACGGCCAACTGCAGCACCTTCTCAATGAATATGCCACGATTCGCACTGGTGAAGTGACACCAAGTACGCCCCTCATTGCCTTCTTGGTTTCGTGCTACATCCATCGCCTGGTCCTTTGTCAATTCCAAGGCTGACCAACAACCCCAACCATGACGTCTGCGGGCAGATTTGCTGGATGGCGTCAAGGTGAAGATGGGTGATGCCACCTTTGCTTTGAGTCAGGCTGGCATGGTGTCAGTCAAGAACACGGACACCCTTATTGTGACCACGTTTGACAGTGATGTGCGTGTGCAGCCCCTCTTCTGCGTTCCACACTCTTGTGTTCTGCAGATGCGCGCACTCACCGCCCACTCGGAAGGCTGCAACTCACGACTGCTCATGGCCACCTCTCTCTCATGCTGTCTTCCCCGGTCCCATAGACGGCCAAGGCGGCATATGAGGCTGTTGTTGATGCCAACATTGCTCCCAACCCCGTGCGGGACGACCTTGTGATTCGCATCCAGATGCCCAAGTATGCGTGATCGCGTTAAATGCTTGAATGCTATGTAGTGCACGACGGGGCTCGTCTGGGATGCCACGGCTGTTGGTGGGGCGCACTGGCCCGTCATGTTGACTGCTGCACGCAGGTTGACCAAGGAATACCGCGAGCAAGTGGTCAAGCGTGCCAAGGAGATGTTGGAACAGACAAAGGTATGTTTCGTTTTGTTTTTTTTGAAGGCTTCGTTGCTGCTTTGAGCCGATTCCGTCCTTTGCCTCACAAAAAAAGGGGGTGCCCCATCTCTCGTGACCAGAACAAAATGCGACACTTGCGCTCGCACGCTGTCTCGCAACTCAAGGGCACTGAAGGCCTGTCTGAAGATGACACCCACGCAATGCAGGAATACGTAAGCGCGCCAGGCTTCCCTCTTTCCTCTTGCTGCCTTGGCTGGCCCATGGCAGCTCACCCCTCTCCTCCTTTCGTATTTCCTTGGACTGCATATTAGCTGGATGCCATCAATACGCACTTTGTGGCCCAAGCCGACGAGATGTACGAGAAGAAGGCGGATCACATTTCGAATCCGCAATGATGGAGGAGAAATCACGCAGGTACCCCGACAAGCCCCCAAAGGTGCTCACGCGCCTCCGATTTCCCGCCAGGCCATGCAAAGAGGGATTCGAATTCAAAATCGGATTCAAAACTTTGCTGACTTGCCCCCCCGAGTTTGCTGCTGTGCAAAGAGGATGAGGGCAAGCCAGAGAAAAAAAAACATGTGGGAGAGGGAAGGGAGGCAGATACGTCAAGCGCTGATCGGTCAAAGCCCTTTCCACCTCGAAAAACAAAGCACAACAATTCATCAGGGCTCGGCCGTGACCAGACAGTACAATCATGAAACTACATCACACACGCAAGAAGGAAAGTTGAAATAAACAAACAAATAAAAAAAGAGGGGAAAAGTTTTGCCAGACTTGGGCTGCACACTCTCACACGATGCGACGAACATTCTACAGCCATGCCGTCCTAGTCCTTTGAGTCACCCACGCCGTCGGCATTGATGGCAAACACCGCCTCTGCTTCGGGCAAGTTGGGCGAGTCGTAAATCTTGCAGATGCGTGTTTCTCCGCGACCCTTGCGCAGATAAAGCCTGTCAAAATTGCCCAGTTAGTTCACCTTGCCACGGGAAAAAAAAACCAAAGTGTTGAAACGGCAACGACAACGCACCGTGTGGTTGACGCATGGGCCATAATGTGGCCGCCAATGGGCTTCTTGGGGTCAGCTGAGAACATGGCAGCACCATCCACTTGTGCCACCACCTGATTCGTGATGACCACAGCCACGCCAAACTACGGAGTGGACATGATCGGAACCACGAGCGGGGTGAGGGAAGAGAATTGAACAAAGATTCATGGAAATGCAGACGCAAGGGCATAGGGCCAGCAGGCGAGACAATGATAAAGGAGACTGCTTACCTCGTCAGAGAGCCGGGCTAGCATGCGCAAAAACTGAGCGAGGGCCATTTGTCGGGCTGCCAGCTCCCCACGTCCGCTATAGTCGGTACGGAAAAGATTGGTAGCGCTGTCTACAATCAAGAGCGCGTACCGAGACTCGGCCATCATGCCGGCTGCTAGCTGCAGCAACTGCATCTGATGATCCGAGTTGTAGGCCTTGGCGTATGCCACATTGTCGAGAACATCCTCGCCGTTGAGTCCATAGCGTGCAGCCACGGCCAGTAGACGATCGGGGCGAAAGGTGCCTTCGGTGTCAATGTAGAGGCATTTGCCCTCACCACCGCCTTGCTCAATGGGGAGCTGGCATGTCACGGCCAGCGTGTGGCAGAGCTGCGTCTTGCCGGTGCGGAATTCACCAAAAAGTTCGGTCACAGAGCCCGTTTCAACACCACCTGTACGCCCGGGGGTACGCATGAAGAGTCAATGAATCAAGTGTACTGTGACTCCCCAGAAAAGGAAAATAAAAAAAAAATAAAAAAATAAAAATAAAAAAATAAAAATAAGGTGTGGAGCGGAGTGAATGGTCATACCTTGCAGGAGCTGATCGAGCTCTTTGGAACCGGTGGACAAACTGATAATCTCCTGGCGCCGCTGGTGATACTCTGATGCCGTGGTAAAGCCCATCGGAATCAGCTTGGATGCCTCGGTCAAAATTTTCTCTGCCTGCTCACAGAAAAAAAGAAAAAAAAAAAAAAAAAAAAAAAAGAGCAAAGACATGGTGGCACATGAGGGATGGTAGCTCTCCGTGCAAAAGCTACCTCACAGCTCGACTTGGCGGTGAATCGGAGCGAAAAGATCGTCGGACGCACCTTGGCTTCGGAAATGCCCTTGACCGCCAGCAGCTGCTTTTTCGGTGCGTAGGCGATCGACTCGACGGTGTGAAAGCCGGCCTCAAGAACCTTGCGGCAATCGTTGGCACTGATACCACATTGCTAAGACGTGAAAAAAGAGCGAGAACGGACGGCAAGCACGACCATCAGCGTAATAGCCATCAGATTGAGGTTTGACAAAGGAGACCAGCTGCCGTGCGACCCTCCGCCAATGGTACCTCCAGAGCGGTGATGGGCAGGGGCCCTCCGGCCTCCTCTTCTTCCGCCGCAAATTGTTGCTCGCCTTCTTGCTCCATGGCCGACATGATGCCTGGTGTCGGAGTTTCAAAGCAAATTTGCAAGCCAAGTCCAGAACAAATGCACGCTGCCGCGACCACGACCACGACAACAAATCGGGAACGTTGGTCGGCGCTAGAGGAAAAAAATAAATGATGCGCGACGCAAGACCGTGAGCAACTGCTTGACGAACAGCCGCTTCAAGCAGCAGATGAGCACGCAACCGTTACAAACAGACCCAAAAAAACGGTTTGAAACGGCTTTTTTTTCTGTGTGTGTGTGTGTGTGTGTGTGCAACTGAGAAAACATGTTGTGACAAGTTTAACCGTTGCTCTATTTTTTTTTTTTATCGTTTGCGCGGGAAAGAAGCGACTTTGTCGACAATCGGTCAGGTGACCCCCTCGAGCCGCATCACAACACTGTGAGCGGCGGAGCAACTGAGCCACTGGCACAGCACGAGCCTGGTGTTGCTGCGCACCGCTGCTGGCTCGTGCCGCCTTATCATCTCGACTTAGTGGTCACGATGCGGTTTCGCTCGACCTTTGCCAATTATGGCGCCGTCATGGTCTTTGAACGTGAGCCCTCGAGCCCATGGCTATGGCTGTGTCAGCTGAGGCGATGATCTCACTCTGGTGCACTTCGTCGCAGAGACTCTCACCTGTTTTCAGCGGGCGTCCAAGGCACGAATGGTGGGCGTGCGGTTTTGCGAGGACAAGGTTGTCCTTCAGCCAACGCAGCTCGACTTTCGGCGTGATGCCAACCTGTGGGCCGAGATGCCCCGCAATGAGCTCTTCAGTGAGTTTGTGCTCGATAGCAAACATCCAGAGAAGCAGATTATGGTAGAACTCCGCCTCGAGCTTCTCATCAAGGCCTTCAGGTCTGAAGCACCTCGTCCCCGCGAAGTGGGATCTCCTCGCCCAAATTGCCGCTCACCTGCTGGACCAGCAGTCTTTTGCTCTTATTCATGACTTTGTCCTTCTTCCCGGTCAATGTGCCATGCGCATCGCACCAGCTCCACTAAGGACGCACGCTCCGTGCACATGCGCCTTCGCAAGCAAGGCAGTGAGGCCTACTTGGCCGTCCGCATTGGTGTCGTAAGTGTGAAATTTATCAGCAGCAATGGCCAATCATCACGGTGTGAGGCTGTCTTCCTGGTCATGAGCTTGCTGGTGCGAACTCACCACAGCCACCTTTCCTTTCGCTTCTGCTCGAACCTGGACGATTTGGGTCCATAGCTGACCACCACGGGTGCAGTCCGCCAGATCCAACAGGATGTGCCCATCCAGGTGTTTCCGAGCACCGCCATTGCCGACTACCCCGTGCCCAACGTGCCGCCTAGCCAAGTGCACATTTTTCTGCCAGATCCACGCCGTTTGCGTCTCATCCTTGAGAGGATGAAAACATTCAGCAACGAGATCACGATTCAAGCCAATGGCCAGGGGGAACTGCTGCTGCAGAGCGCGAGTGAGATGGTCAGCATCAGCACCACCTACCACGGCCTAACCAACCCTGCCCGCAAAGATCAAGGTCAGTCGTTCAGCTACGCCTCCTTGATTCTTCTCCCACACTTCTTTCTTTCTTTCTTTCTCTCGGTTTTTTTTTTTTTTTTTTCCTTCGCTCGCTTACGACCGCGGTGTGGCATGCCCTGCTGTAGATGACGGCGCGAGCGATGCACCCACGGCCTCTCAGCCCGCGGCCTTTGAGCGCGCAACCGTGGATACCGCAAAGGTGCAAGCCTTTATTCAAGGTGCCCTGCAAATGAGTGCGACACCTCATCTGCTGATGAGTAAGTGGAGTGGTGCACCTGTCGTCCTCAGTCAGCGCGACCGCCTGTGTTGCACACCCGCTTCCAGCAGCCCATCTCGCCTCATTTTCATTGGTGTCCATTTACGCCCACAGGTGTGGCGGGTGGGTTCTGCCTTACCTTTATGTTATTGCACGACGACATGACCTTGACGTTTCCCATTCCAGCCCTTCATGGATAGCGCTGAGGCCCCCTGCTGCTGTCTAGCAAAGGGGGTTTTGAGGCGCGCCCTGAGCAAACTTTTGCAGCTCGGGAATTCTCCAAATTTGCGCCCTTCATCTTCAAAGTCTCTCCGAGAGAGCATACACTGAGGGTGGATCCGGACAATTGACTGATTGAAATGAGTACATGCGCAAAGATATGGGTGGATCACGAGTTGATTGCGCATCCGAGCCAGTCAAGAGCGCGTCAAAGCGGCGCGGTATGCATCACCAGCAAAACTCAGAATGCTGAGCTTCAGGCTGAGGACAAGACATGAACACACAGCTATGGGCATTCAGAACAATCAGCCAACTCAAGGACTAAGGCTGAGAACAAGAGGAGGGGTGACATGAACAACAGATAAACAATCAGTGGGCAAGGGTTGCCTCAAAAAAAGGAAACGGTTGTCCCAGCCAAGCTGACCCTTCGAGTGGGCAGTTTGGCATGGTCAAATAGTTGATGTGGTCAACAAAGAGCCTTCCAATGCGGCAGGTTCTCCTCCAACATGACGCTCATGAGCTTGTTTCCGACATCAGGAACGTGATGGGCTAAAGCCGAGAACAGGGGCTTGCCGATATTCTCGTAGAACCAACATTGCGAGTTGGGTACTTTACAGGTTTCCCGATCAAAGAGGCCGTCAGGCTTGAAGCCCAAAGCCTTTTCCTGGTCTCCTTGTTGGAAAAATTCTATCATGACAAGATCCTCCCATGCTTTGGCCACGGGCCACGGTCGCACCTGGGCAGCACACGAGTTGACAGGCGTGTGCAGGGGCCGAAGAAAAACGTGAGGTGGCAAGGGGGCGTCAAGCAAGGCCCTTTGAGTAGGCTATGGGCTGAATCGGAGAATGCAGAGGCTCAGAGCCGATCCTACCAGGTGGCATATATCGCCGCACTTGGCAATGGCCTCCAGAACAACAGCCTTGACGGCATCGGGCGCTGAGTCCTGGGTCGAAAGAGAGGGTGCGGCAGCAATCTTCTTCACCAATGTTCCGTGACGGGCCATGTCGGTGGCCAGGATGCCGCGAAGGATGAGGCTGCGAGTATTGGTATAGTTTGCGTCGTCAAAAGAGGCAAGTAGGTCAGCCGTCGGCTGCGAGCGCATCATGGCAAACAGGGTTGCGGCGTGTGCATTCTCCAGCACGCTCGTATCGTTGTACAGGATGGCCACTGGGTCCCGGGTCTTGATCAAAAAGGCGTTATTCACGCCGGGATGATCTAGTGGAGAGCAAGGATAGAGGCCCCGCATGAATGCCCGTGCCAGAGGAAGAGCATGAAAATACCAATGGTGCACTTGGGGGACAAGGCAACGCTAAACCCAGCGAAACAGAGGTGACAGGAGACGTACCAATGTCGTGGCCAAGGCCAAGGACAAGACAGCAGAAAATGTCGACGTGTGTAAAGTGTTTGGATAGAACATCACTGTGCATATAGAGTGCGTAAGCAAACTGAGCCACGTCCATGGCATGCTAAGGTCATGCACCAGGCAGCAGGACAGGGTCATTTGTGAGGACGAAACAAGGATGGCGCTCTCCACCAAAGGGACAGGGTGACAAAGGGCGTACTTGGAAGTTGTGATAGACATTATCGCGATAGGCGTTGTGCACTTGACGGAAAAACTCGCGGAGGCAGGCTGGTTGAATGTTGAGGCGGGCAAAGAGGTCGAGCTCGCTGAACATGACAAACCAATGGAGGAGAAGCTCGCTCGGGTCCATGTGCAGGGACGCAAAGCCGAAAGATTTTGTGCGCGCCCGAAAGTCATCGGGAATGTGAGCAATGGGTCGATCAATGTTGTCGGAAAAGATGATGCCGGGCGGGAAATGAATCTCGAGCAGGATGTCCTTGCGTCGACTCGTGCGGGCAAAGGGGGGCTGTCGTGCCATGCGCGCGATTTGATGGAGCAACATGGCCTCGCTGGAAGCCGGCAGGCCGTCCTTGCCAAAGCGCACAAAGTCATCGAGACGCAGGCGAAGTTCACGATTCTCGGCGCGCAGCTGATCGATTTCCGCCTTTATGGTCGATATGTCGGAGGAGGTATCGGGGTAGCTGAGACGCTTGCGTGGGCTGGCGGAGAGAGGAACCGAGGGGACATCGGTTATGGAGATGGAGCCACCGGGCTGAGGCAAAGGGTCGGGTGCACCCAATTTGGCCATGACGACGAGAGCCGCGTGGCAGGTCGCGTGGTCGGTCGCGTGGAAGGTCGCGTGGAAGATCTGTAGCCGACTCCGACACTCGACGGGGTGGAGGGGAAGACGACGCTTTCCCTGTATCAAAATCAAAAAGAGCCGTGGTCGATGCTGGTTTGATGTCGGCAAGGTCGGTGCCGTGCCACCGCGTGATCGAGCAATTGTCGTGTGGACCGACGGGACCAATGCTGCATCGATCGAGCAAACAACCGTGGCTCGATCTGAACGAGATGGGCGCTGCGGGTGAAGAGCTTTTCGAATGATGGAAATGTCAGGACTGAAAAATCCCGACCAATGAAGCAGACAGAACTCTCGAGGCAGGGGCAGCGGTCAAGAGGTCTTGGGTCGAGCGCACAACGTCCCGTACCATCAGCTGGCACGACAGCGACAGACAGACAGACAGACAGACGGAGGGACGGGAGGACGGGGAGAACACGCACAGGGATGACGGACGGTATGAGAATGTCCTTTCGAGCAACACTCAAACACGCAACACACGCAACACACGCAACATAAGAAAGATGGAGGCGTGGATGGGGAGGGGACACTCGCGACGGATGGCACATTCAGTGGCTGCGAGCGGTGCGGGATCGGCACGGCTGGATCGTGGCAGCAAATCTGGCAGGTGCAGGACCCCTTGTTCAAGCGGATACTGATGCCGCGATCAACGAGAGATGATCAGCACAGCCGGCGCCTCTCCAGCGATCGGCCGTCAGACCCACACACAGCGCCACCACAAAATTCCCAAAGGAAACAAAAAGATGGCGACGTCATCATCTGGGAAATTTTTTCTCTCTCTCTCTCTCTCTCTCTCTCTCTCTCTCTCTCCTCTCTCTCTCTCTCTCTCTCTCTCTCTCTCTCTCTCTCTCTCTCTCTCTCTCTCTCTCTCTCTCTCTCTCTGTGGGATTTTTGGCTTAGGAGGCGTGCACATGAAGACATGAAGACGGAGGGGCAAGACTGGGCTTGAAAAAGGTGTGTGTGTCCTTGATCTGTTGCAAGATCAAAAGGTGATGGTCAACATTCCCATCTCACGAGGATGAGCATGGGTGATGCGGCTTCTGAAGGCTGCCGTCACCACACCACTTCCTGAGACCACTGAACCTTTCCCCGCTTGCCTCGTGGTCTGCAGGGTTTCCACCAGCAGGCATGAGACAGGCTCAAGAGGATCGCAAACGAGAGCTGCAACTGGTGCCACTCCATGTGAAGTCTTTGGAGCGTGCACGCACCGAATTGGGTCACGCCTTCGAGTGTGGCACTCGGAAAACAGATAGACGAGCCACTCTTCCCTGCCCTTTCCGCCTGAACCACCTGAACGACCAAGATCCGAAGGGAAGTCAGTCTCAAGGGCGGGATGGGCTAGATGGACGAGTGTGCCAGTCATCCAGCTGCCGCGCAGAAGAAAGACGAGGCATCACAGACCCATGGCCAGGTTGCCCGACCCACAAACTTGCTGGTCAAGCCTACTGCCGACACTCTGAACACTTTCTGTCACACTCAGTAGGGGTTGCGAACTTTTTTGTCGCCTGTGTGATGACATCTGACATTTGATATCGAAATCGCTATATCTGACATGTGGTAGCGATTGTCAGCGTCCTGAGCCGCACGAGGCACAAGCATGATGCGATTGCCTTGATGTTGCAGTTTGTCACAACCGCTTTGGACATCACGCAATTCTCCGTCCATCCGTAAGAGAACGCAAGAGAGAGAGAGAGTATAAAACGTCTGACATTGTCGTCGTTTCCAGTGGTTGCCAGGGGGTTTGGATGTCAGACAACAACGCACACACACACACACACACACACCACTCTCTCTCTCTCTTGCTCCTGGCCCGAACGCAACACAGCTTGCCTCATGACCGCTGGCCTTGAAGTGTGTGTGTGTGTGTGTGAGTGTGTGTGTGTGTGTGTGTGTGTGTGTGTGTGTGTGTGTGTGTGTGTGTGTGTGTGTGTGTGTGTGTGTGTGTGTGTGTGTGTGAGTGTGTGTGTGTGTGTGTGTGTGTGTGTTGTGTGTGTGTGTGTGGAGGCGGTGTCTGCCACAGTCGAGCTGGGCGAGACGGCAATTTACAACTTGCCCCCGTAACCTCTTAATTCGGAGCAGACGGGATATCCATTTCAACTCGGTTGGACCACGGAAGATCAGCCTGATCGTCTCAAGGACTCACACAACTTACCATCAAGATGCGTATGGCTTCCAATGACGAGCTGGACGGCGCCATGACCCGGGCCAGTGTCAAGGCCGTCGAGGGTGGTGCCATCGGCCTCGCCGTGGGTTTGGCTGGCATGGCCGTCCTCAACCGCACCTGTATGTCACCTTGCCCATAGCTCGCATCACCTGCTTGTTCGTGCAACCATTCTCAACTCACCGCATCCCGTCGCCATTCTTGTGTACCCCGCGTAGCCACCTGGTATCGCAAGCTGACGCAGCCTCTCAAGGCACTGAGCGTCGCCATGCCCATTATCGGCTTTATGATGGTCTATGGCGAGGAAGAGCTGCTGAAGATTGAACGTGAAGGGCACGCTGCCCATGAAGCCAAGCGTGTCGCCGAATTCCGCCGCCTCCAAGCCGAGAGCGCCAACTAGACGATGTCACACGTACCCCTGGCCGCATTTATTTTTATACCTGTGCGTTGTTGTTGTTGTTGTTGTTGTTTGTTCCTGCATGAGTTGGCTTGTCAGCCCCCTTGCTTGTCCCTGCTGTTCAGATGTGTGTAGTTCCTTTCCTTCCGCCTTATGCCCGCGTCCTGGGCGTGTGGTGATTGCTGCGCAATCGAAACCATACCATATTCCAGCCCGGTCTGAGCGAATTCAACCTTCCTTCCCACTTGACCATCATATCACCTTCTTCTTCATCGTCAAATGCAGTCATGGTCCGCCCATGGGACACTGGTCAAATTAACATCCAAGCACGCCCCATCCGGCAAGCCGGGCAGAGGCCTTGATACAATCACGTTCCATTCTCTATTCATAACAACAAGTGCCGGTGCCCGGCACTTGCCTCGTCAAGCACGTGTATACTCGATGCGGTGTGTCTATGCTTTGGTGTCATCAGTCGGTGCCGTGGAGGAGTCGCTCCGCTCAGCGGGCTTCTTCTTCTTGAGCATGCGCGCAAAAAAGCCGTCACGATTGTATTCCTCTTGTGCCGCTGCAAACGCCATCCCGCGGGCCCACACCACAGAGAGCTTGAGCCGTTTGCAGCCATTTGCAAGTTGTCTCTCTCATCTCAACCAAATCTGGCACATCCATGACACTGGACGTACCGGTTGACAGCCGCCCAAACCCCCATGACGTGCCCGTCTTGCCGGAAAACGTTGCATCCTCGCTCCGTTGATACTGTCAAACATCGTAGGTGCCAACAATGGTAAGCTTGGTGGCAGTGCGTTTCTACGCCCGACGTCCAAAGCACTGCCTGCTTGGCGTACCGCTTTCTTAAATGCTCCGTCGCTCAGCTGCTGCCAAGCCCGCAGCTCCTCTTTGGCCTTCCACACCTGATTGTGATGCAAGATAACGCCATGCACCCGCATGAATGAGAAGGCACAAAAAGACAACCACACTCGACCAAATGAAGCGAAGCGGACCGCGTCATCCGGCTCCCTTGTCCTTTTCTTTTTTTTTCTTTGCTCTTCTGTCGCTGCACCCGCTCTGACCTGTGCCGAGGATCCGCGCTCCAGCTTGGCAATGCGCTGCGGCAGATGCTGGCGTAGCTGCTCGCCCAAGTCTCGGCCCTTGCGAGCCGGATTGAGTGGCCATGCCTCCACCAACCGCCGAGCCGCTGCGCTCAGCGTACCAGCCCCCTTGCCCGCCATGGCCCAAGACTCTGCAACCAGGCCACCACCCGTTAAAGCAGTTTTGGCCTACACCGAGCCAGGTGTCCTGACACACCCAACTGTCGTTCAAGGCCACGAGGTTAATATGACCTCAACCTTTCCCAAAAAGAAAAAAAAGAAAAAAATAACAAAAGATGACCAAGAAAATAAATAAACACAAAAGACTTGAAAGATGAGAAAACCATAACGTGTAAATCAATTATCGAAATGATCGGATTCTGGTTTTGGATGTTGCGTTGCGTTCCCTCTTTGACCTGATGTGGACAGGTTAAACCGAAGAATCATCTTCCTCATGCTCATTGGCCAAGGCCATACGCTGGCCCTCTTCCACTCGAGCTCGCAATTGGGCCTCCAAAGTGATAAAAGACGGTCGCGATTCAGGCCGCTGCTCCAAGCATGCCTCCACCATGGTGCTTAGCCAGGACGGCCATGTCGCATCTGTCGGCAGCCTCAATCCCTCGTCAAGAAGCTTCAACAGGCTGCTGAGGAGCGGTCCACGCGGCTGTCGGGCATGTTGCTCCCACAAGTCTGGACGCGCCTGCGTGTAAATCTCCCATAACAAGACACCATAACTCCAGCAGTCCGCCGCAAACCCGTACTGCTCCCCGCGCAAAACCTCTGGGCTCATGTACTGCGGGGTGCCCACTCCAGCGGTCAAGGCCATGGCCTCGTGCGTGCTGTTGCCACCCACAGACTGGTATAACGACTCGCGACCCTGGCTGGCACCGTGCCGCTTGCTACCTGATCGCTGCAATTGACTGTGCTGCGACACGTCCGGTGACTGCGATGACGACACGAGTGCTTGCGGTTGGGTCGGTGGCGTGCGGTTGGGTGCTGCACCCGATGCCGAGTTTTTAAACGTCTGGCTGATGCTCCCAAAATCTGTCACGCGCGCCCGCCCAGCATCTGTAATCAAAACTATAGAAAAAGCGCAGGTGGCGCCGCGCGGTAAGCGATACGCGGTGTGCGATTAGGAAGACGGCCCGCGCGTACACGGGGTCGCAACAGGCGGGGGGGGGACACTCAACAACACAACACAGGGACAGACAGATGTGCACGTTGGTCAAAGCTTACCATTGCCAGCCTTCAAGTCACGATGCAAGACCCCCAGCGTGTGATGAAGATAGCTCATCGCCACGGCAACATCGCACATGATACGTTGCTTGGCCATGAAATCCAACTCTGGGTTGCCATCCAGATAGCTGCGAAGGCTGCCGTTGGGCATGAGCTCCAAAACCAAAAACGGAGCGTTGTGCTGCTCCGGAAAATGCCCCGCCCCAAAGAAGCGCACCAATTGTGGGTGGCGCGTGCGCTGCAGGAATTCCACCTCGCGCTGAAACTCCTCCAGCGTCGACTCGTCGCACATCATCAAATCCGTCTTCAGCACTTTCACACACACTTGGATGGTATCCCACTGTGCTGCCCAAACCGCGCCAAAGGCGCCGGGCGAGCTTCCGTCAATGCGTCGCAACAACTGCAGCTCACTGCTCTCAATTTCCCACGCTGCCTTGAGCACGTGAAGTTCCTCCTGCGCCTCATCCAACAGCATTTGGCGCAGCTCCAGATCCTGCTCCACATAGCGCTGGCGCATCTTCATGCGACGATGCCCATAGATAACGCAGGGAAGCAACGCAACCGCCCCCAACATCACCACCAGAGCAATGGCCCAGGGGTGATCGAAAAAGCGCAGTTTAGGCTTGCAGAGCGCACCTGCTTGGCGAAAGCCGCTCACACATGCACACGAATAGTAATTCAGCAACACGTTGGCCCACACATCACCGAGGTTATGGGCACGCTCAAACTGCGACTCAAGCACGCAGGTGATGGGCACGCCGTCCAAGACAAGAGCTGGGACTTGGGGCAACGACAGCAAGTAGGTCCAACTCCCATCTGCGTTCACAATGTATGGTGGCGTCCCATTCGAAATGCGCATTCCCGAGACGAAAAGGTTGCCCAGCGTGCTGCGCAGCAACGTCAGGTTTTGTAGAAAGCTGTTCTCCGACAAGTCGAGCACGGCCACCTGCGCAAAGCAGCGCGGCAGCAGCTGATCCATGTGGGTGGTAAAGGACGCCGCGTTGCCCAGGCTGCGAGCTAGCAGTTTGTTCGACCCCATTAATCCACAAAGTAGGGGCGAGTAGCCCAGACTGGTGTTGGAAAAGTCGTACACCGCAGCCGCCATCTCCGTCTGGTTGCGCAGCTGCGGATTATTGGACACGTCCAGCGTGTTCAAAAACGGGATGGCCAGCTCCAATGTCAACAAGTTGCCGTGGTTCGAGACCCGCAGTGCCTGTGAATTATCGCTCTGCCACGTGATGGAGATGTGCTCACAGCTCGTTGACTGCAGCGACAGCCGCTGCAAGGATGGCAGGTCAATGTTCAAGGACAGCGTTCGTTGACTGGGCGTGCAAGTCATGCTGCTACCAAACTCCATCTCCTGCACGCTAGCCAGTTGAAACATTTGCTTTCGGCTTTGGCTGGAAAGGGGAAAATCAACCAAACGCAATTTGGTAAGATTCGACGCAAACTCGAGGTCCATTGGAGTCTGGAACGACGCAGCTTTGGAGAGAGAAAGCTCTATGAGCCTGGGCTTG
The DNA here is from genome assembly GCF_000002865.3 of Monosiga brevicollis MX1. NCBI lineage: Eukaryota > Choanoflagellata > Craspedida > Salpingoecidae > Monosiga > Monosiga brevicollis. Next base: position 792,236 of record NW_001865043.1, read on the forward strand.
GCCGTGAGCAGCTGTGTTGGCACTTCCACCAACGCGTTGTTGTCAAGATACATGTACTGCAAAGAGGTAGCTGCCGTCGCCAGGCTCGTGGGCAGAGACGACAGCTGGTTATCAGACAAGTCAATGGTCACCAGGTGTGAAAGGCCGTCGACCAAATCGTCCGGCAACACCTGGAGTTGATTGGCGCTGAACAGCACGTGGTTGACATTGGGCTGGTTCTTGAGTAAACCAGGGGAAACGAACTCGAGCTGGTTGTAGTCCAGCGAAAAGTACGTCAGGTTGCCAGGAGGCATGTCCGCGGCCGTGATGGAAGTGAGCTTATTGTACGACAATTGCAGAAGCTCCAGCCGCGTTTGTGAGCTAAAGAGTCCTGTGGGTAAACTCGCCAGCTTGTTGCGGGCCAAAGATAGAAGGCGCAGTGCTGGTAAGGGCTTGAAAATGTCCTTGGGCAGGGTTGTCAGGTCATTGTGGTAGAGATAGATCTTATAAAGCTGACTGAGACCGGCAAAAAAGTCCACGGGGATTGAGGTGATCATGTTGGAGTTGAGCAGGCACTCCAAGAGGTTCGACATGGGCTGCAAAAGCTCGGGAGGCAGCGTGACTAGTTTGTTGTGGGAAAGGTCGAGGCTTGCGAGCCGAGTGTTGTGTGCGAAGAGGTCTGCATGCACGGCGGTCAGAAAGTTGTTGCTGGCCGCAAATTCCACGAGTTTAAGCTGCTGGTTTAACACGGCTGGAGGCAAGACTGTGAGACTGTTGTAACTCATCTCAATACCATCCAGGTTTGTGCAGGTGCTGAGCAGACCCGCCGGCAGGCTCTCGAGCTCATTGCTTTCAAGACGCAGCTTTTGTAAACCAGAGCAATCCTTTAACAGCTCATCGTCCAAACGAGTGAGGTGGTTGTTGCCGAGATCAAGTGTGGTCATTTGCCTCTGCCCTCGCAAGAGTCCAGCGGGTAGCGTCTGAAGTTGGTTGTGCTTGAGAAAGAGGGAGAAGAGGCCGGTCGAGCCCTCCAACAGATTGTCGGGTAGAAACATGATGTTGTTGTTGCTGAGATCCAAGTTACGCAGTTGAGGCTTGTGTCGGCTAATGGAGGGCGGGATGGTTGTGAGGCCATTGCCGTGCAAAGCCACAATTTCCAGCTGTTTTGTCATCTCAAGCGCGTTGGCAGGCACAAAACGCAGGCCCGAATCTGACAGTTGAAGTTGCTATTGGATTTCACGCAAGAAGGCAAACAGAAGGAAAAAAAAAAAAAAAAAAAAAAAAAAAAAAAAAAAAAAAAAAAGCGGTGCAAGCAAGAAAAGGAATGGTGAGAGGGTGATCATCGCGTGCTTGCTTGCCTTGGTGCCAAAGAAGACGGGAGCACAGACCTGTAGCTGACTCAGACTGTTCAAGTCGTCCCAAAAGTGTGATGCGAGCGTCACGTTTTGAAGAAGCAAGGCCGTCAGATTGGTCATGTCCTTGAGGTGCGTCAGGGCCACCATGCTACTGTCTGTGACCACGAGCCGCTGCAGACGCGCGACGAGGGACTCGGCCAACAGCAAGCGCACCCAGTCGCTGGATGTGTGCTGCTGAAAGATGCCTAGATTTGTCAACGCAGGCAAGTCCATGTCTGTGCCCATGCTGACGTAGGGGACACATTGCAGGGTAAACTCGACGAGGTTGGGAAAACTGTTGCCGCTGAGAAAGCTACAGCAGCGCAGGGAATCCCGCACGGTGAGCCGGATCAACATGTCATTCAGCGCCGGCAAGTGAATGGGCACCACTTCTTCCGAGTTGCAGTCGACTGTGAGCGGGACGCGTTGGGAAGTATCGCAGTCAGCAGGCATGGAACTGGTGTTGTAAAACTCTGTCAGCGCGCGCGCCGTGCAAGTCACAGAATCCAAGTCGTCAAAGAGACAACTTGAAGGAAAGCATGCCCGCAGACTGTCGTTCGATGCCGCCACGGTGATGATGATGCTAGCCGCAAGCGCCACCAGCAGCGCCACGTGCATAACGGGGAGCAAGGCCATCCTGGAGGCGATTGTCAGGCACAAGATACAGACACGCTCGGCCCCACACCCAGCTTCTTCACTGCCTTATGCCAGTGTGACAGCCCCCTCCGTGTCCCCGCGCCGCTGGCAGCGACCAAGCCGCAGCAGCAGCGAAAAGCCTGTTTTTGTTCCTCTTCAAGCCAAGCCAAGCTGGAAGCAAAACACACACACACACACACACACACACATCGAAATCGCTCATCCGGAAAAGTCAGAGAAAAAAAAAAGACATGGAAAGTAAACTCAAAGAGAGTGATGGGGAGGACAACGCTTGATACAAGTGGATGGACGGCGATGGCAAGAGCTTCGCCACTGGCAGTGGTTTGAGTCTTCTTGGTTCAGAAAGGGAGGAAATGGCGCGTGGTCGCACAATGATTGTTGCAGCAGCCAGTTCACAGCCCAGATGAAAGGATGAGGCACGAAGAAGGGAAATGGTCGATTTGTCGATTGGATCAGAGGGTCTATGTCGAGGCTGACTCGACTTGGTTTTCAGTGCCACCATTGACAGTGCTACTAAAGTTCAACACCGCTATCGCAGTTACATAAAGCGTGAGTGCAGAACTGCCGCGCCAAAAAATAGAGACCAACGATACGGCATTTACACACACACCCTCCCACGTACTCACTAACACCTCGCGACGCCGCCGCCCACGCACACACACGACGACGACGACGACACAAAAACAAACAAGAAAACACGCGTTTTGCCTACCTGAGACGAGACGTTGATATGCCTGGGTGGCAGGCGAATCAGGAAAGGACTCAAACATGGATTTACCTTGATCACAGCACATGGCTGCGCGGGTGTGCGGAATGCATGAGGGAAGCATGAGCAAACACGCTGTAGCGTGCGATGGTGAAGGATAAAGCCGCAACACATACCGATTCGCGGGTCCAAAGGTAAACGACCCAGAAAAGGCACGTCCATCTCCTCGGCCATGGCTGCTGCACCCCCTGTCGTGGCCGGAAAAATTTCCGACTCATTCTGCAACAAGATTTGCTCATAAGATATTGCAAGGCATGCCGAGTTCTCCATAATTTTTTTGTTGTTTAGCCAGCAACGACTTCAAGGAGGCAAAACTCAAGGGCGCACCTTGCAGGAAGGGCATACAAACCCGCTCATATTCTCAACCACGCCAATGATGGGTAGGCCGACCTAACCCAAACATAAGCCCCATAACACCAACGTAAGCTCCAAAGTGAAAGTGCTAGGCCCTCCAATGAACGTAATGATGGTACAGTCCAGCAACTGACCTTGCGACAAAAAGAAATTTCGCGGCGAACATCGGCCAATGCCACCTCCTACTCATGACCAACCGAAAAGACAGGTTCGGGCCAAGATTCGAATGACAGGAGTGGACGTAGCACCGACCACCCGCCAACAAATACACCCATGCCCCTGTCCCTGCCATAAGGGCGTCAGGGCGAGCGTCAAAGAGCAAGTGGTACCTGTGGGGTAGTGACAATGACGCATCCGTCGGGCTGACAGCCGCGCAGATACTGCACAAGTGAAATGTGCTCATCAGAAGTGCCAGGGGGAGTATCGATCAACATAAAGTCTTGCTCGCCCCAGTCCACATCTCGAAGAAACTGCTTGATCAATCCTGGACGCAAAAAATTAATGCACAGTCACGCGCAGCCAAAGGTCAGGGCGCAATCCATACAAGCAGGCAAGCCCAATACTGCCCTTCCAGGGGGAAAAAAAATAAACAAAGGCCGGTTGTCAGTACCATTTTTCTTGTCGCCTCGCCAGATAACAGCCGCAGTCGGGGAAGGGAGCAGAAAGCCAACACTCATCAGGGCGAGATTATCCTCCACAAAGATGGGAGACCAACCCGAGCCCGACTTGAAAATTTGCTCGCCCTCCATCCCAAAGACCTTGGGCAGTGAAGGTCCGCAAATGTCCACGTCCATTACTGCCACCTAGTGAGCACAAAAGCCCAGTCCAATGGTGATCAGAAAGGAGCAAAAGCATCCCGTGTGCACTTGCACAGAAAAAAAAATAACGGCCACGTTGGACACGTCCTCCCCTCCCAAAAAAAAAAGATGCACTGCAGGTGTGTAGGAATTAAGAAGCCAACGTGCACATCGAAGCTGCGCCATATCACTGGGGTGGAGCGACAGACACGGGTGCAGAGCTCCAACCAGACGAACCGAACGGTCTTCATCCTGCGCCAGACCATAAGCCAGATTGGCAGTGACGGTCGACTTGCCCACGCCGCCTTTGCCAGAAAGGACCAGAATTTTGTGCTTGACGCTTGCAAGCCGCTCCTGAATGAGTGGCAAGTCTAGCGGACGGGGCAGGTACGTTGGAAACACAGCGTTTCCTTGAACGGGTCAGTGCAGGAGGCGCGATGCAATTGATCCAGGGGCGGAGGCGTAGTGGGATTCAAAAGGCAGCCATGATCACCTGGGTCTGGGCCTTGTGGCTTGCTGGCTGCACAAATGGCCTGGTTTGGACAACCTGTGTGAACCACGGCAGCAAACGCATCAGAAAACCATTGGCCGCAGACTCTACATCACTCTTTGATTGAGGTAGACACTTTGCGTCTCGAGCACTCACCCTCACAGGCGGCTGATCGACCAGCCTGGTCGCTTTCTGTGCCCGGGCAATCTAAATCAAGCCCGAGTCATGAGGCGAGAAGAGGCTGTGAGCATCCTGCTGCCCTCACCTATCCTGTCAGGCATGCAAACGTGTACGCACGATCCGGCGCATCGCGCGGCACCACATTGGCGTCCATCCTTGCGAGGTCCCAGGCCCGCACAGCAAAGACCACCGTAATCAGTCTGTCCCAACACGAGCCCTCCGTCGGGCACCAGCAAATGCTACTACTCCAGGAAAAGACCAGCGACCAGAGACAGCTTGAGACCCAGCTGAGGGCAGGGAGGAATGAGACCCCGGGGGTCGACGACGACACGAGTGTCAGCTCGATGAGTCGCAATGACGAATCGGTTGATCTGACGAGTTGTCAGACAATTTAGTGATCAACTGTAACCCCCAAATTTACGACATTAACTGGCTAGTCATCCGTACTGAAATCTACATGTTTTAAAATTTCTTCTGCACTAGCTTCAAAGGTCCTTGACAGGTACAGAGAGACAGAGACAGAGAGATGAATTGGTGAGACAGAGAGACAGAGACACAGAGAGAGAGAGAGAGAGAGAGGGATCAAGTGTTGTTCTTTTTTTTTTTTTTTTTTCTTCCTTTTTCGTGGCAGTTTGGGGTGTCTGTCTCGGGTCGAGCTCGTGGTTTGTCAGCGGCTGCGGACGAGTGGGCTTGGGTGGCTGTAAGGGTACGGCGTGTAGAGAAGAAAGCGCTATGGCCACGCTTACCTAAGTCAGAAAAGCCGTGCAAAGAGTCTGGCAAAGTTGGCGAGCACCACCGAAGAGCCCTCCGTGCAAAGGTCTTTCGCCTGGCCCTTTGCAGCCACTTCTTGGAGCCTCTCGAGACCTTTCGTGATGGCGGCAGCGACTCTGCCAGATGAACAACGGCTGCGCGAGCAAGTGGCGGCTCTCGAGTCATTTGTGGAGGCGCTGCGCGCTCAAAAGGCTCGAGGTGTCCTCACGCAAGCCGAGGTGGCCGCGGATCTCATCCTCGAGCTGGTTGATCAGGAGGTACAGGCCATTGCTTTTCAAGTCCATCGCAACGTCAAACTCCGCCTTCTGTGCCTCTGCCCCGCGGATAACTCAGACCACCGGTAGGCCTGCACCAATGCCAATGAGCCGCCGACAACCGAACACTGCTGCTCGCAGCTCATTTGCCCAGTGCCCCTCCCCATAGCCATCACGGCCTCGTGGCTACCCCAGGCTATGACATATATGGCACCAAGGTCGGTTTTAAAGCCGTGTGAGAGGCGGCCGCTTGGCAGCACAGTCTGCCTTCTGTCTTGCGCGCTGGCCTTTGCTAACAGCTCACCTTGAGGGCCCTTTTTGCGCGCCCCGATGACGGGACTCAGCTCAACAAGCAGCAAGCACCAAGTTTTCGGTGCCCCAACTGTGGCATGATGCGCCAGCCCGCCAAATTTGCCCCCCACCTGGAGCAGTGCATGGGAATGGGGGGGCGGGAGTCGAGACGAGCTGCTGCTCACAAGAGCCGCCAACTGATTCAGCAGCAAGCTGGGCCAGATGCTCCCGAGAACAAACGGACCAAAAAGCGCAGCAATGGCAAGGGTAGTTATTGCATGCCCGCCAATGCTGCCTTGTGGAATGGCCACGCGTATGCTGTGGTGCAGGCGCATTCTGAATTTGCCCCAGGCTGACCCCCTTCGTTGATGTCTCTTCCCACCCCTTGTTTGCAGAAGTCATGACCGCGAAAAAAGGCAAGCAGCAAAAATAAGGGTCACAGGTTTGATTGTGCTTTCGGAAGACATGATTCAACACCTCGATCGGCTGAGACCGGGTCTTTCTTAGACTGTTCGCCATCCTTTAGCAGCGGGGTGGTTCACTAGGGCAACGCCACGCCCAACAATGCCATGCCGTGTTTTGTGTTAATTAACATCCGATGTAAATTAAGCCTAGAAGTCAGACTTCTCGTGGACAAAGGCGTCATAGAAATCATCTAAAAATTCGAGTCGATATAAGGCACCGTAACTCCGTTGCAGCTTGTTGTAGCGATGATTTCGGGAGTGGCGCCAGCAGAAGTGGTGCACAACCCAGCCGCGTTCCAAGGCCGATGTAATGCAGTCATAGAATGATCTTCGCCCAGAATTGTCATTCCCATCCCCCGTCAAGATCACAATGTAACCCGGGCATGGGGACGTGAGCAAAACGCCTTGGATCTCGTTGGTAATAGCAGTGTCCACGAAAAGCTCTCGGCGACCATCATCATAATCGGCGACGGCCACTTGATAATTGCAACGCGCAAACGCTTCGTAATACTCATTCAGGTTGCGTCGGCCAGCCACAAAGCGCACGTTGAAATTGTTGTATGTCTTTTCCAGCCTATCGACTAGCTTCTCAACGTCAAAAAGCAGGCGGATGTCACTCTCAAGCTCTCTCCCTCGGCACTTCACTTCCTGAGCGCCAATGCTCATGTTGGAAAAATCAATAAAGATCGAGGTCGCTGGTGTAGCGTCAGAGTCTCTGGGCACTGCAGGTTGAGGTTCTTGAGCTGTGAGAGCGGCAGCCAGGTTGCCCATGTTCCATTCTTCCTCCTCTACGACGCTGTACTGAGCTTGTTGCCTTTGCGGTGCGGTGCTAGTGACGAAAACAGTCTTGGTGTGTTCTTCAGGAGGAAGCCTGTGTTCTTCAGGAGGAAGCCTTCTCGCACCTGCAACGACAGATGGGGGGGTCGATATCCTGTTGTGTGTTGGGGCCCGGTCCCAGCGCTGTCCTGACACACGATATAAGCTCGTGGCCGTATCACCCACAGGGTATGGCTCTGAATCATTCGATGACCGAGTTGCGGTTTCTGCGCGTGTCTGACTAGGCCGCCAAGGATCTGCCATTTGTGGGACGGCGTTAAACGTGGAGGCGGGGGCCTGCTCTTGTCTGAGCATGATTCTTGCCGGCATGGATTGTCGATGACCTTGTGCCTGTGGGAAGGTGAAGGCCCCGCGCCTGGAATCTGAGTCCTGCTCGTGTCTGGCGATGAATCCTGCCGATGGAGATGGTCGTCGACCTGCTGCCTGTGAGAAAGCTCCATGCCCAGAAGCGGAGTTCTGACTGCCAACGTCTGCCGGCTTGGCTGAGCGGCCTTCAATTTGAGCGGCCATTGCATCAACATCAAACTCCTCGTCGCTGCTGCTGTCAGAGTCGCCTTCCAGCCATTTGAGAGCGTGCGCCTTGGCCACGAAGTAGTAGCCGCTTTCGATGTTGGCCTGCCGGCAAAGGTCTTCACAGAAGCGCCGCATTGCATCAACTTCCTTCTGTCGTTGGCCGGCGACCAGAATTTTGCCCCCATCAAGGCGCACGGTGACGTGAAAGGCCCTCTGCAGATCAAAAATATTCTGTTCAATGATGCGCTGGCATGCATCTGCAGGTACAGGTATCCAAGCATGAGGGGCCATGTTAGAGCCAGAGCACAGACGGTGGATCCTTGTCTTGGAAGTCGATGCTCGACAGTTGAAGTCAAATTCATGCTGCTTGCATGCCGATTTGTCTAGAGGCAGCCGGGCAGCCGCAAGATGAGGGGGTCGTTTCACGCACATGCTGTTGACTTCAGAGGACAAATGCGAGATTGCGAGGCCCCTCGTGACACTCCGTCGACGCTTTTCTTGCAAGAAAGAGACACTCGGAAGGCTCAAGCCCCCAAACCCAACCAAAGAAAGATGCCAACAAGCTCATGTGGAATAATCCTACCGTTGAGAGCACAACGCCACGGCTATTGCGCCGCCCCTGACGTGTCCCCGACCCCTCGTCATGCGTTGGTGGCCGGCCTTTTCGTCTACTACGTCTGGTCGATACAACAATGCTGCTTTTCTCATGAGGTTTTGTCAGACTTTATATCTTTGGTTGGATTCGTGTGTGTGAGAAAGAATGCGTCATCTTTGGGTGAGCAAGAAAAAAGAAAGGCTTATTCTACATGTACATGTACATGTAGTTGACGAGCAGTTTGAATTTGCTGGCAACAGCAATTCTTGATTTGGCATAAGAAGAAGATAAGATTAGCCTTTAGTGGCTCGAACTTGATCCACGAAATATGCATGCCAGCGTCGATCCGCGGTAAGCTCCGGCTACGCTTTCCCGAATGTTTCGAGACCAGTGAGCAAAGGACCTTGCGCGTTGTGCACACCCGACCCAACGGATTGATAATTTTTATTGAAAGCTGCAACACCACAATTGCACATACATGAAAGGCTGTAACAAGAAAAGGGCCTTGGCGAGCAGCCACGATACAGGGCTTCTCGAGTGGCCGCGGCGACTTGTCCACGGGTAGGGTTGCCAGGACCTCCACCTCATCAGCCAGTACCTAAAGTGTCATTGAAAAAAACACCTGAACGTGGACGTCTGCCAAAGTACATCCCTGCACACACACACGCACACACACGTATTCCCACCTCAAGGATGGCCGGAGCCCGGATAAAGACCGCGTGGCAGGTTGATGCGGCTTCATCGCCAGGCAGGCGCACGTCCATCGTTGCTTCAAAGCTCTATTCGAGGTAACCGGTTTGATGCAGAATAGGCTTGGTGATGACAGGTTACTTCGCCATCACCCAGCGATATTCGGAAGGGTTCCAACCTGCAGCTGTGTGCCAAAAAAGTTGCGATCCACTACCACATCCAGCCCACCCAGTAGCGGTTGCCCACCCGTTTTCTCGTGCTGGGCTCGTTGTGCCAGCATGATGAGCCCAGCACAGGTGGCCTGCATTACACCAGCCCACAACCCCACAGCCATGAGTCCTCGTGCAACGTCAACTAGCAAGTCCGCCTCTCCATTCCACAGCCAAAGTGGAGTCAAACGTACAAATACGGGCTTCTGGCGCGCACGCGTCATGGCCCGGAGTTCTTCGAGCAGGCCCGACCGCTCCGCCACCAGCCCCATGGTAGTGCTTTCACCACCAGGAATCACTAGCGCGTCGACAGTGGCCAATTGCTCCTGATCGCACGTGTCAACCGGCTGAGTGTGGGCAGTGCAGGCCAGAAACGAGACATGGACAAGGTCTCCCTTTCTTCCTTCTCCTTGTCTTTTGAGGGTGGCAGGCGATGCTGGGATCTCGGTTCCATGCACGCTTTCGTGGCACCAAGCTGGCAGGAGAAGTAGCATCACCCGCGCACGTGTCACCCTTGCTTGCTTCCTGGCCAGAGCGGACTGACTGACTGACCTTGGTGCGAACTGGCAGCGCAGACACACCCTCAAACTCTGATAGAGCACGTAGATGCTCCCGAAACGCACCCTGCAACGCAAGCACACCAATCGTCACACTTGGGGCTGCCATCTTGACGGTGAAACGCCCCTGGCGATCGTGGGCTGCAAAACAAAATGTGTTACATGTAACATCAACAACAACTCCAAATCGACTAGCGCTTGCGCAATGTTGCGTGACCGTCCGCGTGATATAGTGATTTTTTCTGTATTTTCCGCTGTTTTTCCTGTTTTTTCCTGATTTTGTTTGCGGTTGCAAAGTGTCGTTGTGACGCGGCACAGGGAGCCAGAAGGCGAATACCCGTCGGTCCAGTGAGACACAGTGCGTGCACCACATGTGCATCAGGGACGGAATGGTTAAAACACGATCAGACAGGTGAACAGTCAAGTATTCATACTATCTGCTCACCACTCACGCCCCTTCTTTTCTTTTCAATTGATACCATTCTCGCCGATTTGGGCCGAGACACCACTGGAAGGCATTCCATCCCTCCGAACACTAGCAATATGCTACGACAATGGAGCTACGTCTGAGCTCAATGGATACTCAAATGAAATGGAAATAAGTGTCTAGATCAATTGGAGGTACACAGGTTGCGCCAAAGCATCGGCACCACATCACACACGCACACGAAAGCACAGAGATGAAACGTTCACAGATGTCCGCACGCACAAGATCAGATGAAACATAACACATTCGTGTGCGAGCCGTAAGAGCGGAAGAGTCATGGCTGACCAGGATAGGGGCTCAGCTTACGACGCATGTCCCTTGAGATAAAAAACCCATTCAATACCCGAGTGCGCACCCGAGGCACACGTGACAATGAGCTTGCCGGCGCGCTCCTGTCCATCACCGTCGAAGCGCACCTGGATTTCCTTGGATTCACCAGCCTTATACAAGTCCGACGAGCGCACGTTAAACTGTGGCTGATCGACGGTGTAGGAAAACGTTTCCGTGTTTGTAAACACATTTTTAAAGGGCAGTGCCAGCTTGCCCCCGGGTTTGATCACGTGCGGGCCCGAGGGACGGGGCGGTAAGCACTGGCCAAACAGCGGGCAAGTGTAAACGCCACCCACAGGCGAGGCCAGCGTCATGGTTGCTTTGCTGTCGCCTAGCTGTGTGGGCTCAAAGGACATCTCAATGCTGACCTCCGTACCGGCCTTGGACGCAGCTGGCGCCATCAGGGAGGGCGGCCCATGAAAGTGCTTGGATCCATCGATCGTCACGGTATAGTCACAGCGCGACGAGCACAAGTTCACAAATGTATACCGAAAGGTCAGAGCCTCACCAAGGTGTGCTGTTACCCGTTTCGTCGGTGCTGGTCCTGCAGGGAGGCCCTCGAGGTTGAGATCGTATACAAACATGCCAAGCTCCGGACACTGCAGCACAAGCTTGGCTTCTCGCGTGCGGGTGAGCAGTGGCAAGTACTCAAAGGTAAACTTGGCCGCCGTGGCCTTGGCTGGCACGCGAAACACAGCTGGATGGTGCAACTCCGAACAAGGCTTGGTGCTGCCCTCGAGAAGCGAATTAACCGTCAGACTCAGGGGCTGAGGTAGCGGATTCTCGATGGAGAGCGTGTGGCTAATCGGCTGACGAACCACCGTGCTCAGATTGATGACATCCAATCGCCCTGAAGGTACTGCCTTGAGCATGAGCTCGTACGTGACGTACTCTTGAGTCGTCTCGTTGAAGAAAGCCACATCTGCCTGGGTCAATCCCTCCCGGTAAGCGTGGAAGGTCAGCATGTAGTCCGTCTCGCCCTTGGCTGGGACGTCGAGATAGTCGTGGCCCTGCAGTGTCGTGCTCACATCATAACGCGTCTTGTTGATCTTCACCTGGAAGCGCTGCGTCGTGGGCAGCCAGTTGACCACCTTTAAGGGAATCGACACGCTCATCTTGCATGGCACCTCCCGATTGATAATGCCCACCGGACTCGGGGGCTGTGCCTGACCCGTCAATAACACGAGCTTGGCATCGCCATTCGGCAAGGCAAGGAAGACTGAGCCGTTGTGGAAGCCAGCCCAACGACCATCATCGCGCCGCGCACCGCGCGTGGACGTCATGGTCAGCGGTAAATAAGTCACAGTGTAGAGCTTGGTCTCACCCGGCTCCACGGTCAAGGACTCGGGACCCGTGAAATACTCGTGCTCAAGCACCGGGTTCAAGTCCCAGCGCTGGGCCGTCGAGTTGTGCACCTTGAACGATCGCGTCTCAGCACGGCGCACCTCCGTGTTGAATGTCAGCACCTCCCGATCGGCCGTCTTTGCAGCCGCCGTGCCCACCAAGTCCAAGTACAAGGGCTCGGCGCAGCCCTCGATGCGGCACGGCACGCCCTCGCAGCGAACATCCGTGCCTATCTCGACTGGATGGAACGTGACAGCAAAAGCCACTTCCAAACCCGGCGAGATGTAGCCTTCTACAGGGGAGATGGTGAACCACGAGCCCAAGCTCGCAGTATCCCATTGGAAGCGAGCGCCAATGTCTCCGGTGTTGGTCATGATCAAGCGCCGTGTGCTGCGACTGTCCACCACGCCGGAAAAGGCCAACTGGTCATGGTCCAGCTGCACCACCACTCCTTGACACGCCCCGGCTAGCTGCAGGAGGCGCTCAAGCTGACCCAGATATTTGATTGATACGTCCTGGGTGAAGGCCGGCTCACGGGCGCGAGGACTGTACGTAAACTTGAGGGGCAACGAGCCTTGTGGTGGCAGAGTAACGGGAGTTTGCAAAGCGACTGTCAGACCATGCTCGGCCATGGCATGCTCATCCATAGCCAGATCTACCTCGACAGGCAACGCGCTCTTGTTGATCAACGTTGCCTGCCGAGCCACGCTGGTACCCGGCTCGACCACGCCAAAGTTGAGGTGGCGATGTTTGGGGTTTTCCAATTGCACCAGCAGTGGCACTGGCGTGCCAGTGACCTTGAGACGCATGTTGGTGAGCGAGTTCAGCTGAAACAAGATCTCTTCCTTGATCACACCCAGTTTTGTAGGGCGGAACTGAAGCATCACGGGGCGTTGCTCGCCAGGCTTGAGTACACCATCTGTGAACTGCACCGAAATGGGACCGGTCGTGTCTTCAAACAGACAGGCCACGCTCACCGGGTGGGTATCGCGGTTCACAAGCATTACTTCCTTCTCCCGCACGGGCATGTTCTCGCGCTGCACAAACGTTTTGCCAAAGCGAACCACGTCTGTGTCAAACGCAACGTCGGGCTCCTTGCCTGCCCCCACCAGTTCCAAGCGGTATTTACGACCGTTGTGCACTGTGCACTGTGCCAGTGCGCCACGCAAGTCGAGCGCGGCACGTGGGTGAAAGGTCACGGTAATGGGCACACGGCCGTTGTTGCCGATGGTTCCGGTACGCGGCTCGATGGAGATGGCCTCCTCCAAGACCTGTGACATGCCACCACGAGAGGTGGCACTTGCAGCTTTTGTGGCATTGGAACTCATTCGCTTACCAAGCCCAGCAGACGCGTTGCTGGCCGAGCGCCCGGCCATCATCTTTGAGCGCTGCGCAGCTTTGTTCGCGCCCGTCGCAGGTGCTTGAGCAGTACGTTGGAGCACGTCCCAGCTGTACTCGAGCGGAAACTTGCCAGTGTTGACCAAGAAGAAGTTGCGCTGCTGCACCTCGTTCACGTGTACTTGGCCAAACTCGAGAGGGACCATGCCCGTTTCATCAAAACTTAACGGCACGGCGGCGGTGGCGCTATCTGCGCCCATTGGAGCGAGCTCCAAGCGCGAGTGCAGCCTGTAGCCTTCAGCCCGGATTTGAATGGCCAGCGGGGTGGGCTTGCGTCGCACATCGCACAGCACGTTCAAGACATAGGGCTGCTCCAGCTTGGGCGTGAAGCTGAGTCGAATGGGCAACTGGGAACGAGCGTCAACGCGACCGGTGGTCGGCATGACAGCCACGGTGGCGCCCTTGTTGATGGCAGCCAGCTGTGCCGCATCAAACGCGAAATTGAAGGGGCGCGCTTCCTCATTGATCAGTGTGATTGTCTGCGTGACCGTCTTGTTTAGGAGCAGTGGCGCCAGGTCAAGCGTTTGCACGTCAAAGTGCAGGCGAGGCTCTTCACTGTGACCAACAAGCAAAAACGTACGCCGGAAGTCAGAGTCTTTCACTGTAAACTCCCAGAAGGTCTCAACAATGTCCAAACTGCTGGGAGCGTATGTGAAGGACAAGGTCACGGGCTCATTGGGTAGGCAGCGACCCTCGGGCACCTGACAGGTGAAGGGCCCAACTTGCAGACCCTTGGCGGTATGGGTTCCAACAGCGTTCAGCGGCCGCCACACAAACTCGATGGGCTTACGGCCAGGATTGATAAGAGGGAAGGCATGACGCTGCAACACGCCAAGCCCCACAGCCGAAAACTCCATCACGCGGAGGTCCGGCACAAGCTCTCCCTTGATACCGCTAGGTCCAGGCAAGTCGTGCCGGCGCCGACCACTTGTCACATAGTCCGAATCGGGCCAATCCAGGTGACAGACGGGCATGAAGGCCTTGCCCGAAATGTCAAGCACAGGCAGTTTGATGGTGTCGAGTAGACATTGCACCTTGCATTCCAAGGAGCCATCAAAACTGCCGGCGCGGCGCGGCGCGAAGCGCACCTCGATTCGCTGCGATGCGTGGCCTCGCAAAACGCCCTTGGCTGGTACAAGCTCAAACGGCAGTACCGATGCATCGGCATTCAGGTCGTCGTTGTCCAATACCCACTCAAAGGTGGCATTAACGTCGCCTGGGTTGTGCAGCATCAGCTCCTTGGTTACCGTCTCAAACACCGGTACTTCAGCAAAGTGCAGCGATTTGGCATCCAGGTTCACTCGCGCAAAGTCCACAACGCCCTCTAGTTGGACCGTGATACGTTCGTCATCCACTTGCAAACGCTCGTAGGCGGGCTCTGAGAGCGGCTCCTTGACCTTGATGCGGGCCATGCCACCGTGCTCGTCCTCGGCCAGCTCGTAGCGCTCGTGAAACCGCTCGTTGTGCCATACGGGAGCACCATCCGCTAAGCGTACACGGGTGTAATCACAAAGCAGTCGATCGCTGTCCGCCATCAAGTAGAGTGGATCATCGCTTTGAAGAATGGCGCGCAGTTGGGCTGTGGTTTGTGGCCAAATGTGGCCCGTGCGCGGGCTCACGGTCACATTGTCACGCGCGCGCACATCATAACGAATGACATGGTCCGAATTATTGACCAAGGTAAAGGCACGATCAATCGTTTCGCCGACTGCCACCGGGGGATAGCGCAACAAGTAGTCGCCATCTGCTTCCTCCAGATCCTCAAGCGTCAAATCTGCAAGGAAACCCATGCCAGCCACCTCGATCACAGCTGTGTCAAACTCATTGTTCTCAACCACGAGCTGCAGTTGTGCGCCATGGGCTTCAGGGGCACCGGGCGTGAAGCGAACGTCAAATGAGACCTCTGCATCAGCCGCAATGAAAATAAAGTCGGTGCCTTGTAGAACCTCAAATGCCCCGATTCGTGGAGATACTTCGCTGGTGTCGGCCGCATCGCCTGCATCTGACAGCGGCGCTTCCAAACGCAGCGGACGGCCTGCAGGCTTCCTTTTGTCTTTCTCCTTGAGTTTGAGGGGCTTCTCATCGCGCCGGCCACCCCGGGAACTGGCCGGGCGGGTGCTGGTGGCCGATGTGCGCACGCGTGCGGGCTTTCGCGGTTGCGTCGAGTAAGCTCGTAGCGAGACTGCGGCATCGATCGGGCCGTCATTTCGAACAATGACCGTGCGCGTACGCTCCTGACCCACAAGAGTTTTGTCGAAGCGAAGAAGGGGAAGCCCCTCGGCCGAGCGAGCTGTGGGCTGTACGAGACTCACGCGCGGCAGGATGCCTGAACCTTCAAGCTTGAACCGCAAGGAACTGGCAGTGGAATCGCCTTCCTCCACCGTGGCTTCAAACATGGCACTGTAAGTCTGAATGGCCGTGGGGTTGAAGGTGATGGGGACCCATTGACATTCATGGCTGCGAATGCGCAATGACTGCACACTGCACGAAAAGGGTTCGGCAACGACCTTGTTCTTGTTGGGCACGCTGTTCTCGCCACGACAAACCAAGTTGACGGTGCAGTCGACCTTTGTGGGGTTCAGCAGCTTGAGGCGTGCCTGACAAACCGTGCCGATGACAAGCGGGCCAAAGGAGAAGGTTTCGTCCTCGATGGAGTAGGTCAGGGCGGGGCGGGATTGCTCCTGCATCTCGAAGCGACGGCAAACCGAGTGTTCGGCAAAGATGGCCTCTGGCTCCAAGGCCACACCTGGCTTGCAGACTTCAACACTGAGATCGTAGCTCAGGCCGTGTGGGTGATCATCGGGCGAACGCTGCTCCACATCAATCGTCAAGGACTGCACATCGCGGCCTGGCATGGCTGTGTCAACATCCACCTGCAAGCGCGTGCTCTGACCAGCCGGCACAACGCCCGCCACGGGATACACGGAGAAGGCGCCAGTCACAAGCTTGTTGGATGATATGTTTGAGTTGGCTAGGTCGGCTGAGCGTCGGCCACCGCTGCGCGGCGTGAACGGTGCTGTGCGGTTCGAGGTTGAGGGCAACACTGTGGCCCGACGGGACACGGTGAAGCGGAATTCGTAGTCACCCGTGTTCTCCAACACAATCTCACGGCTCTCGGGTTTGCTGCCCATCAAAACAGCACCAAAATTGATGCCACGCTGAGGGGCCAGTGCATAGCGACTGAACACCGAGCGTGCTGACACGTTGATGGGAATGGATGCAATGACCTCATTCATGTGGGGCTCAATCACCTTGCAGCGCAACAAAGGCACATTGTCAAGCGTGACCTCTTTGCGCGTGCGGAACACAAATTTGACAACAACCGTCTTGTCCAAGGAGGGCAAGGAAGCTGAAGCAGGGGTCATGAGAATACAGTCCTCATCCAGATATTGTCGGTACTGTTTGAGCACGGATCGGTCGATTTCAAGCTTAAACGCAATTTCATAGCGCCCCTGAACAAGGCGTTGGCAGCCAAGCATGGTCCGACAGTCAAAAAAGGTACACATGAGCGACCACAGGGATTGGCATTGCGTGGATTTGGCACGAGAGGGCAGCGACACTATACCTTGTTCTTGAGTGTGCACTGCAACGTCTTCTCGTCGAAGACGCGCATAGTCTCAAAGTCGAGCACCGGTCGATCCGCGCGAGGAAAGGTTACGTCCAGGGCAACGTCATACGCTTCGGCGGAGATGGCCAAGGATTCGGCCTTGATCACACCCAGACTGCTGGGATCGCCATAACGCAGTTGAACCATCTACGCGACAGTGAATGTGAGCGCGAATCCAAGCGACACAACATTAGGGTAACAGGGTGCTTAGGCGTGGGATCCCACGCTCAGTTGATGTCTCAACTGGCTCGCAGGCATACTGGCAAACTTGCAATCAAGCACGAGGGTTGAATCGGAACGAACCTTCTTTGTAATGGTGATGGGCTTGAGCGAGCGGAAGTGCATGGGCAACTGCATTTCGCCCAGAGGATCAACGGTGCCCTCTAGGGTTTGAGCGGTGACCTCAACCGTGGCCTTCCCCGGGAGCAGGGTTTCACCACTTGTTTTGGCGGCCGATGCACTGGCCTCGGCCGAGAGCTGCTCTAGACCAACCAGCTGCCAGCAGACCGGAAGCTTGCAGGTGTTGCGCAGCGTTAGAATCTTCGTGTCGGTTCGACGTAGAAGGATGCGTTCGAATGACACCGCTTTGGCATCAAGTTCGAGCGCAGGGCTCACACCCTCGCACCGGATGTTGCAAGACCATGCCATGGGCGCGTCAGTTGTCGTAAGAATAAGGGAATCAAGGTGCACCTTGCCATCTTTTGGAAAGGCAAAGACATGCAGTGTGCCTGTGTTTCCGGGCGCGATGGCTTGAGTGGCTGGTTCAACCACAAAGGTGGCAAAGTTGACATCCTTTTCCAAGGCAGCATTGACTTGAATCGGATAGGGGTGCGGATTGTGGAGGGAAACGGGGAAGGCGTTGGGTGCATCCAGTTGACCCTTAAAGTCCTCTCGCGAGCGACCCATCAGCAATGGGCCAAAGTCCATCGTGTTGTCTGCTTCATAGAAAGTCCGATTGGCGAGGTGATGCTCGTCCGCTTGTGGTCGCCGAAGCTTGCGAAACATGGCCTTCGGGGACGAATCAAAACTGGGGAACTCAGTGGTGCCACGAAGGTAAACTGTCGTGACATCATTGGTGCCACACGTGACAAAGTTGAGCGCCTGATCAAATACGCCGCAAACATCCTGAGGAAACACGCGGACCCCGGCCATTCAAGCATGAGATGAGAGGCGACGCGGTCACTCCAGGCGCAGCAAAACAAGTACAACCGCAACAGGCAAGCAGGCAAAGCTCAAGACAGGTTGCATCAGTCAGGTTCAGATAAAAAAATAAAAAAAGGTGCCAGTCTCACCGAATGAAAGGCCATCCGAATGGCAATGGCCGAATGTGCCGGAATAATCCACCGCGTCTTGTCGAGCTGAATGGATTGTTCCAAGACCGTGGGTCCACTTTCCTCTTCCTCTTCAATATGGCGCGCGCGGCCGGAAGGGGACTTTTTCAATTTTTTAGAGGAATTCGGTCGCTTGTTGCTGGCGGTGCTGACTGCGGTGCCACGCGAGATGGGACGTCTCTTTTTGTTGAGGACCTCGTCTTCAGGCACCGAAGCCATGTGGTGGGACGCCTCACGTTTGGCCATAGTAGCGGCATACTGCTTGGCGGCATCTACAAACATGAATTCAGGCAAGGGCTGCTCGACAAGCGAATCAAAGTCGCGGAGAGCTGCAAGGGCAAACCGGCGCGCTTTGAGGCTGGCGTCGTCATCAACCTTCTCAAAGCCCAGACGGACAGCTACCTCCCGCACGGAAGGCACCTCTGGCGCTGCCGATACAGTCGAAGCGGCCGCTTCGACTCCCAACTCCAGGTCGAGCTCAATCGTGCAGAGCCCGAGTGCAGCCGGGTCTTCAGCTTCCGCTTCCTCCGTGTTGGGAACAGCACTAACGGAGCTCCCATCTGGTGCCGAACCCTTGCGCCGGCTCTTGCCTGTTGCCACTACGGGTGGGCCAAATTGTTCGAGATAGGTGGCGGAGAGCTCATTCTTCTCGACGTGCCACAAGTCGCAAACTCGGCGCATGGCTTCACAGCGCGTCAAGGACTGTGATACCTGGCTCTCAAACGCCGATGTCTCGAGGTCCGACTCGGTCTCAGCTCCAGCGGCCCCGTTTGCAGCGCCATCCTTGCGCTGTTTTCGGCCCTGCCGACTCTTGGTACGCTTGGTGTGCTTTTCATCCTCTAGAGCCTGCTGTTGCTTCTCTGCTTCCTCTGCGGCTCGCGTCACAAAGCGGCGATACTCTAACACCTTGGTATCGTACTCTGCTTGCGCAGCAGGACTGAGGGCCTCGTACTCGTCCTCGTCGAGTGGTGGCGGGGGCTTGGGGCGGCTGGCTTCTGCCAAGGCGGCGCGGGCCGCTGCTGCGTTGGCACGTTCTTCCTCCTGGCGCGCGACCAAGCGACGCACACAGGCGGCTGCGTCTGCCTGGCAATGCAATGCAAAAACGTTGTCGCGACGGCCGACGGCACCAACAAAGGCGGCCACCGCACAAGGCGGTGTAGCAAAGAGGGTCTGACTTGCGTTGAAGATAACGCCCGCAATGGCGTCGTCCTGGTTCACGCGTTGTCGAATGAGTGTGGTTAGTAGCTCAAGTGGTAATGGCACAGCACTCGTGGAGGGTGCATCATCGGCCGCCTCACTCGTGGCTCCTTCTGAGGGAACCGCGCTCGCCAACATGCTGTCTGCGGGTACGATCGGCGTTGCTAAAGCGGTGCGTCCAGGAATCGTGCTGCTAGGGTTGTTGCTTGATCCACCCGTTGCCGCGTTGATGGCACCGGGACCCGACTCGGAAGAGCGTGCCTTGTTGGAACTGCGACGGCCCTTGGCCGTGTCGGGAAGCGACGGTTCAACCGCATTCTGGGCCAAAAACTCACGGATTTCTCGTGCCAAGTCGGTGTTGCGAGCAAGTTCTGCGCGCACTAGCTCGTCCAAGTCAAGCTGCAACGCATGGTAGTCTTGCGCCAGGCGAGTCACCAAGTGCTCCACGTCACAGCCAGTGGGACCAAATACGACGAGATTGAGTCCACCCAGGTCGCGGCGTTGCTCTCGCTTGTAGCGCTCGCCACCAAGGTAAGCGTCCATGACCTCTTGCAGCGCGACGGCTGGGTCAATGGCCTCGCGCTCGTCCTGCTCAATCTTGCCCGTTGCATCGGCACCTGTCTCACTAGAATCAGCAACCCCATCCGTCGCTTCGGTGTGTTGCGGCTGTGATGGCCGGTGTGACGGGAGAATGGCGCGCAGCGCGGCGGGCAAGGGCTCGCCTACCGCCCGAGGCGGCAGCAAGATTTGTTCCAGTCCCGTTTCGGCGCTCATGAGCTCAAATATTTCAGACTCAAGCCGGTGTTGCTGATCGTACTCGAGGTTGAAAATCTCCACGTCTTCGTCATTGTCGTTTGTCACATGAAGATCAAAGATCACGGGATCGCTACGGGGAAGTGTAGGCGGGAGCTCGACGCTTGTTTTGGCAAACTGAATTTCTGGTCGCACGCCTTGGCCCAGCAGGCGCAGGAGAATATCCTCTTCCTGGCCGGCGACGTGGATGCGGGCGTCGTACTTGAAGGTGCCGGCTTCGCTGGGTGTAAAAGTGACCTGTAACTTGGTGGTCTCGCTGGGCGCCAAGCAGCCGTTGGTATCATGCACGACAGCAAATGCCTTGGACATGTGCAGGCGACGCTGCTCACGGTCTTGCTGTTTCTTGGACAAGGATACCATGTTGGATGGAAGCCCGGGCTTCACAAGCGCATAGTTGGCCTCGACTTGGCCGGTGTTGGTGAGCTGAACCTCGATAATGGCGCACTGCGGGTCGCAAACAACGAGCAAGTCAAGCGTTAGCTCGGCATCAAATTAAAGCAGCCCATGCCATCGCATCTGCTCATGAGCCCTAACCAATTCCTAGAAAGCCTTTCTTTTCGCACCACACAACCCTTCCTTCCCCTACTACGAATGCATGGGATGCAAGCGCACGCAGTCGTCTCAATTGAGCTCTCATGCAGGCTTGCCCTGTTGGTTCTTCCCGTCCACGCACGTACCTCTCCAACGTTGATGGCCCCAAAGTCAAACTGAGCAAGTTCCGCGCGGAGCTCAGGCAAGCACACGTTAGCACGCAGCACTACGGGCAGCCGGGGCCCCTGGTCAATGTAAAAGAGGGCGGTGACTTCGACAGGTCCTAGCTCATACTCAAGGCCGTAAGAACTATGGGTTTGCAAAGTGGCTGTCAACGTCGTCTCCTCGCCCTCGGGAAGCGCCGTGATGACCTCGGGCTCAAGCGCAAATCCGGCACTGGTTAGTGCCGTCACGCTCTTCTTGCCCAGATGCACGCTCACGGGGCGGGTGAAAGGGTTACGGATAACAAAAGTGCGCGAAATGGCCCGGTTGCGCTGAACGCTTCCCATGTCTACGACGTAGGGTGGGAGCATGACGCGCGTCAGGCGCATCCCTTCTGTTTGGCTCAGCCGGCGACAGAGCACGGCCCGATCAAGCTCCATGTTGAAGACAGCACTGTTTTCAGGGCCGTGGCGCAGAGCCAGCTGCCAGTCATCCATGGCACCGTCCACATCGCTTGCTTCGGTGGGAGAGCGCCGAGGGATATCAGGGAGCGAGAGGGTTGGGAAGGCCGTGTCGGCAGACACCTTGATGCATCGGGGCAGGTCGCGGCCCACTTGCAAGAAGATGTCATTGGTGAAACGATCCGGTGCTTTGCCCAAGAGATCAAATTGGAGGTTCGCAGTGCCGTTGGCCTCGACCACGCCCTGGCTTGGCGTGACACGTACTCGTTCAGAAGAGGTGAGCACTGAAAAGGGCAGCGGGAGATCGTTGCAGTTGGTGATGGTGACAACGGACTCGTTCTGAGCAGCTCCTGGGTCCAGACTTGAGTAGGTGATGTGATCCGTGCTCAGCTTGAAGCGCTCAGCGGCGGCAGCACCCGAGAGCTGGAACCGGTAACGAGGCCCATCGTGCACAGCACAAATGGCCTCCACTCGCGACTCCCGATTCGCATGGGCAAAGTACGAAATGACAAAGTCAGTCGTGGCTCCAGGCAGGACGCGCCCGCGCTTGGGCACAATGTCAAAGGCTTCAGTACCCCTGCTCTGCGCGTCGTCGTCGTCTGTCGCCTCGTCCCCCGGGGTGCCAGCATTGCTCACCAATTGCCAGACATAATCAAGCGGCGATGACCCGACGTTGGTTGCCGTTACGCATTGGACGTGCTGGGTCTCGTTCATGACGGTACCAAACGCCACTTCACGCGTGGAAAACTCGAGGTTTGGGTAATGAACGGCGGCCACTAGACGAATGGTATCGGCCGGTGCTTCCTGGACGTACTCGATGAAGAGTCGTCCTTCATCAGTTCGCGGTTGACGGTCACTGCGGTGCAAGGGGTCGTACGCAATGTCCACCGTGGCCCCATCTCGGGGCTCCACGTGCAGCGTTGGGCGAGAAACGAGCTGAAAGGCTCCTGTGGTGCGCAGGCGCGCCTCAACGGGCAGCACACCCACGTTCTCGAGATGGATGGATTGAACAAGTGGAACACGTGTCTCGGTGCCGGGCGTCCAGTCGAACTCGACCAGTCGACCGTCAGGCTGCAGCAAGGGTCGCTGGAAGGTGCCACGCACTTGCATACGGTAGTGGAGTACGCGCGAAACCTCGTTGTCAAAGCTCCCATGGCATAAAAGTACTTCCTCCACGTCGCAAACATCCGTGGAGTGACCACTCAGCACAACATCCTGTGTTTCTCCGGGCTGTAAGATCAGAGTTTCAGGCAAGACGCCAAAGATGGATCGCGAGGGATCGGGCGGATTTGGGCGCGCCGGAGTCTTAACCTTTTTAAAGACAGCACCACGCATGACCGTGCAGTGACCGTCCACGCCGGGTGGTGGAGAATCTAAGCTAAAGTAGATCTTCTGCACGCGCCGACCGTGATTGGCCACGCGCAGCCGACGCTCCACCAACTGGTTCACAAAGACGTGGCCAAAGTTGAGATCAGACACGTCCTGATCAAAGACAACGGTGGCTCCGCGTCCTGTCGCGCGCAGATCAACCACCAGCTCAGGGCTTTCAGGCACTTCGATTCGCAGCTTATCCTCAAAGTTGCCAACGTCATCAAGGCGCGTGTGCACGGTGAGGGCCCGCTGCTCTCCAGGGGCCAAACAACCTTCCATGGGCGCTATGGTGAAACAACTGTGTTCATCCAAGAGACAGCGGAAGGGGGCCTCGATGAGAGATTCGTTACTGAGCGTCAGTGGTTTGGGGCTGTCCGTCAACACAGGTACGCTGGACCAGCTGAGAGCATGGGGTAGCACGGCCACCACTGGTCCCTGCCCGAGGCCGTTGACCTGCACGGCCAAGGGCTCATCCATGCTTCCCACGATTTCCAGGCGGATGGTGGCTGTAAATGGGCCCAGGTTTTGGACGGTGAGACCAAGCGGAACGGCCGTAACGCCCCGGGGCGTAATGACGCCACGCTCCACTGCTGCAGACACCTCCAGGCCGGTCTCAGCAGCATCAGGTAGAAGAAGAACGTAGTGGGCAGGAAAGTCAGAGGGGTTGTGCAAGCTCAAGGCGCTCTCATAGGTGTGACGTAGAAAGCATCGGCCCATTTTAATCATGGGCTCGCTGAGTGTGACGTCGGGCACAACGCAGTCAGCATGAATGGGCAGCTCATAGGCACCATCCGCCACTCCCACAATGTCAAAGATGAGGGCCACGTTGTACTGCTCACACCACTGAGGTGTGAGGTGCACGGAAATGCGGGCTTCATAGCCGGGTTTGATGGCGCCTGGGGGTGCGTGCAGGTTGACCACAGGGTGAGAATGGTCGACATGATGATGATCATGATGATAGAGGGGCAGATTTGCTGTCAAGCGAACTGACCTTCGGCAGGATCGAGGCTCATTTCTTTTTGCGCAGGAACGCCATCAGGCAAGCGAAGGCGATAGTGTAGCTCGATCGAACTGGTGTTAAAAAGGGTGAAGACCCGGGAAGCGGGGAAGCCAAAGGCGATGGGGCCAAAGTCCAGCTCGGTGACATCCGTGTAAAACGTTGGGCCGACGACCTGTCCGTTGAATGTGATACTCAAGGGCTCCTCACGACCCTCGATGCTGCACTCAAATGTCTCATCCAGGAGACCCAACTTTTGTGCACACAGTGATACCTAGACGAGCAAGCGCACAGCGGTGGTGAGGCGGGCTGTTTCATCTCGAAGTGGATTTCATGGACAAGGGCATCGATGGAAGACGTACATCGATCACCAATTTGTCACCAGGGGCTACTTCACCACTGTTTGGGGTGAAGCGAAAAGCGTCGGCAAAGACAGAGGCCAGGGGCTCGAAATTGAAGCGTGCTGGGATGGCCCCAGTATTGTAGAGCTCAATCTCGTAGTGGTGGTTGGATGACACGAAGATGGCACCCACGTCCAGGGTATCAAAATCAAATTGCACCGTCGGGCCACGGCCATGTCCGGTCAAAATGAGCGGCAAACGAGCTTCTCGGCCTGTGCACCGTTGCATGGGAAGATCGACATGATGGCAAGTCAAAGGCACAGTTGCAGGAAGCACATGTCGGTATTCATTCGCGAGAGCACAGTCGCCTACGCACCTGTAACATCACAGTACACGGTCACCTCTTGAGGGCCAGGAATATCGGGGGAGAAGGTCACGAGTACGTCGACTTCCTACTCTCATGATGCCAGCAGATCGTGAGACAATGGCATGACAGGGAGGCGAGACCCAGCGTAAGCGGCCGTACAAATACCAACGCACTGCGTGGTGAACGTACCGAATGTGGCCAAACATCTCCCTCACGGGGCTCGATGGAGAAGATATCATTTTGATACAAATAGCCATCACGGTCCAAATCTTCGCGGTTCTGGCGATGCTTACGGGCAAGCACGGACATGTGGGCTTGCACCGTGGGATCGGACTGCAACATGGCCATAAAGTCGTCCACTTCTTCCGCTTCGTCCTGCTCCAAAGCTGTGAGCAGAGAGCTGCGAACGCCCTGCTCTTCGTCATGGGAGCCGAAGGCCTTGAAAGCAAAGTGGGCCACCTGGCTACTGTGGTTCACAAGCTTGACCGAGCGCTGGGACATGGTGCCCAGGTAAGTGCGGTCAAAGGCCAGGGTTGAGCGTTCTAGCCGCACATTGGCATTGCCACTGGTGCCCTGCAGTTGCGTGATTGTGGTCTCGCCCGTTTCGTAGTACACCTGGAGCGAGCCCTCTGCCACGCCAATTTCTGCGGGAGCAAATGTCAGCTGGAGCTGCATGGCACTACCGGCAGCCAGAGTCGCTTGTCTAAATGCCGCAGGGCGCGGAAAGAGTGCGAAGGAGACGGGTGTCAGGAACCAGGTGAGTATGTTGCCATCAATGCAGACCGGATTTATAAATCGAGAAAACGGGTTCAAAACATGGCCGGTTTTGCCCAGTGTCAAGATCAGAAAGAAAGGAAATGCAGGGCAAGCAATAAAGCTTCTGGCGCAATCAGCACTGAGTCGAGTGGCGGAGGCAGATATCAACAGACATACTTTGGTTCAACAGCAAACGGGGCGGTCGCCTCAAAGGACACTTGTGCTGGTGCGCGACCAATGTTGCGGAGAAGAACAGCTTTGGTGCCAGTGGACTTGACCATGCACTCCCCAAAATCCACGTTATCCACAATGTCCAGAATGCCACGCCCGCCAATCGCATGAACGGGGATGACAAACTTTTCTCGCTCGGTGAGGCAGACGATCTCATCAGCAAAGTCACGGTCGGCGTCGGGATGAAAACGCACAGTGTACACGATAGCGACGCCCGGCGCCACCTTGACGTTGGCATTTTTGGGTGGGATGATATCAAAGTATGGGGACTCTGAAGGCAGGAGCTTGATGCGGCGGGCCACCAGATCCATGTTGGTGAGTGTGAGTGGAACCTCGCAAACGTCACCCGCGTCATAGTTTTGAAAGCGAATGTCGCTGGGAAAGGGCTGAAAGAGCGGGCGGTCCAGGTCCAGCGGGGTAGTGCGGTGCTCGGAAGATTCTCCGATATCCAGCAGCTCTAGCACGCGAGGCACATGCATCGTCGTTAACTGGTCGAGGTACTCTTGTGTGCTTAAGCGTGAGAGCTGCAGGTGTTGTGAGGGCTTGACGATCTGATGGGCTCGACTGGCGGGCACCAGCTTGATTGGCGGGCGCGGGCCCGTCAATGGTGCGGCCATGGTGGCGGCGTTTGCCTCAGTGCCTGCCTCCTCCAGCGAGTGCGCACGGAAGCGCACTCCGCTTGTTTGTATCAGGATGGGTCACTCAAGAGCGAGATACCACGAATCAATCAATCCAGAATCCAAGGTTGGTGCGCAGTTTGAGCGGGTCTCAGGTCACCCCTAATCGTGGTGGTAGTGAACAGGTCGTTGTGCGTTGGTGGGGGCGATGGAAATGAGGGAGAAGCGCAACGACTTGGCATTTGGTTGCCAAGTAGACATGGTGACAACTACAGTTGCGAACAGAATATTTCCACAAAGAAAAACAAAAGGAGGACATGGACAAAAAAAAAAAGAAAAAAAAAAAAAAAAAAGGAAAGAGGGGGGTCGAGCGAGGAAGCATCATTGTCTGATCCTGTCCATGTTGGTGCAGATTTGTGGAAACAAGTGTCTGATCCTATCCATGTTGGTGCAGATTTGTGGAAACAAGTGTCAGGTATTGATTTGAGACAGGGTCGAGGGTTCTCGCCCAATGAAACACTTGATGTGGAACGGCTCACAAGCCACAACCTTCTTTGCACTCCTGTCGCAAGCAGAAATGACAGCAAAAGCAAGCAACGCATTTTACTTGGTCACCTCATGAATGGCGCGGGCAATGTGCTCAACGTTGTTGGAGGAGACACCGGCAACAGAGATGCGGCCGTCCTTGGTCATGTACACGTGAAATTCATCGCGCATACGGTCCACCTGCTCGGGCGTAAGACCCGTGTAGCAGAACATGCCAATCTGATTGGTGATGTGGTTCCAGTTGAGAGTCGAGCCATACTCGGTCAGAAGGCGCACCAGCTCCTGGCGCATGGTATTGATGCGATCAGCCATGTTCTTAACCTCTGACAACCTAACGATCAAAATCCAGATGAGTCAGAAAAAACAAAAAACAAAAAACAAACAAAAAAACAAAAAACAAAAAACCCCCCACACAAAAAAGGGCCAAAGGCAGGACTTGAGCGAGTGGGGGGCTGTGACAGCGCTCTAATCACAAGTTATGGGGGGCTACGGGAGACGCACCACTCGTTGTACAACTGCTCATCCTTGAGAACGTAGGCGGCGATGCGCGCACCATGAACGGGCGGGTTTGAGTACATGGGACTGAAGTCGGGTTCATGATGAACAAGGTGAGGTGAGACGCATGGGAAACCCTTTGCAACGCCGTGACTGGTTGGCTCATGCTATTTAATCTTGGGCTTCTCTGTTATTTTCATGGTCTTTGTGGCGGGGGTGAGACGGGACTGACCGGATAATGATCTTAATCTGCGACTCAACGGCGGCGGCTTCTTCTGGGGAGCCGGTCACCACGGACAACAGACCCACACGCTCGCCGTAAAGGCCCATGTTCTTGGAAAACGACTGGGTCACGATCGGCTGGAATCCCTCGGAGACAAAATGGCGAAGTGCCCACGCATCCTGATCGCTGTTGCCGCTGGCAAAACCCTGGTGGCAGCAAAGCGTGAAAAATTATGCCAACGTCGCGTTACATCTGTTGTTTCGCCATTGAGCCCAAAAGGAGCGACGCATCTGTACACGTGGTGTGTGTGTGAGCGAGGCATGGGCGTACCTGGTAGGCCATGTCAAAAAGGACGCGCAGGTTGCGACTCTTCATGACACTGGCAATCTCCTTCCATTGATCTGGGGTGGGATCCACGCCCGTCGGGTTGTGGGCACAGGCATGGAGAAGAACAAACTCGCCTTCTTGGGGCTTGGTCTTCAAGTCGTCAATCAAGCCGTCAAAATCAAGGCCACACGTGCTCTTGTCATAGTAGCGGAACTGGCCAATCTCGAGACCGGCATCCCTAAGCAAGAAGAAAGGGAATCATGTGAGGTTGTAGTGTACAGCCAGGTGAGAGTGTGGATTTTGTTGGGGCGCCCAAGGCGCCACAGGAAGCAGAGGCGTCCGTGTGTATGATTCCCTTAAAGTTTTCGGAGAGGACAAAACGCGAACCGGAAGATGGGGAGGTGGTTACCCCAGGTGGGGGTCGGCATCCAAATGGTTGGCTTGGCACTGTTTTGATAAACAAAACGTTTCTAGTCAAAGAAGCACATGAGCTCAAATGCATCAGCAGCCAGGGGACAAGGAGAGGGAAAAGATGAAGAAGAAGAAGAGGAGGAAGAAGAGGACGGCTGTGCGAAGTTAGGAGCTTACCATGAGATGTCCAGCAACGCGGAGCGCGCCCGTGCCGCTCAACGCTTGTGCCGTTGCCACCTTCGAATGCACAGTGGATGTACATTAAAAAAAAAAAGGCAATTGAGAACCAAGGAACCAACAATACAAGACAATACAAGAAACGGGTATCCGAGTGGCGTGACCCGTACTCGAGGCCGCAAAGTCCGGCAAAGGCAGTGAAACGTACTCGCTTGTCCTGCAGTGCGGGGGAGTTTGGGCCGTAGGCTAGGCGGGCGGCGAGGCCGCGAAACTCATCCACGCCTGTAATGGCAGCATATTCCTTGTTCAAGTTTTCTTGAAGGATGCGTTCTTCCGCCTACGAGGCCGAGGCATGAATGTGTGCAGGGTGGCTGGGCGCGTCTTGTCCCGAGACCGAGAACGATGTTTGATGGGGGAAGCAAGCGTGCTACCTTGCGGACGCAGGAAAGGACAAACGGCTTGCCCTCATCTGTGCGATAGGCACCGACGCCGAGGTTGGCCTTGACGCTACTGGTGTCCTTCTTAAAGGCCTCGGTGATGCCCAGAATGGCATCGGGTGGGCCCATGGGGACGTCCGCCCAGACCGAGGAGGACGCGGCCATGGACCGGGACATTTGGAAGAATTGTTGAGGCGTACGCCGCAAAGCCATGGTCACGGTTGGTGGAGATCTACGACACCAGCCACCACTTTGATAAGCGATGCGCAGAGCTACATGCCACACAGCGTTGGTGTGCGCGGTGCCGGCAGACAGACGTGGCTTACACACCTTCTTGAGCAACTCGAGCTCTGAAAATGCACAAAGTGTCGTTCTCTGACTTGATCAGGCCAGAGAAGAAGGGTAGATAAGGGTCGACAGCCAGCAAGCAGGCAGGCAGAGAGGAGATGAAGAGCAACAAGGAGGAGCAAGAGGAATGAGAGGAAGCTGCATCAGATGTATTGTATTGGGAAGGCCAACAAGTTGCGGTGCGGTGCGGTGCGGCTGCCACTTTGACGATTGCACCAAGGTCATTGAAGCCACTGACACACACACACACACACACACAACACACACACAACACACACACACAACACACACACACACACACACATCGTGAGCCATTTCCCTTAACAAGCCAGAAGCTAGCCATAGGCATTCTTTGTGTGTGTGCTTGCGTGTGCAAGGTGCAAGGGGCAGTTTTGGTTGTCAGCACGGATTGCGACATTCTGTTGGCAAACAAATTAGTATAGCGTGACAAAGTGCGACACTGTCCACATACCACACGACACGATTTCGACATCCAGAGCAATCCGATTTGTCAGATGTCAGACATTAATGTCATCCTTTTTGAAACCTTTTCAGCAATCATCATCACAGACAACAAGAGAGAGAGAGAAAGAAAGAGAGAGAGAGAGAGAGAGAGAGAGAGAGAGAGAGAGAGAGAGAGAGAGAGAGAGAGAAAGAGAGAGAGAGAGAGAGAAAGAGAGAGAAGTGCCAGCTTCGCACTATTCACACACACATGACAACAACAACAACAACAGCCAAGGTCAGCAAAACGGATTGGGTGACTTGATTGATGGAGCAAAAAGCGCCCCTGGAGCCGTTAAAGGGCGGTGCGATGCTGGCCGGGTAGTGTTGCCGCCAGTTGATCATTGGGCATGAGTTGAAAGCCACGCTCCTTGACAGACGCCTGCATTGTGCCGGTTGTTTTCATGCATTGCATCACACCGAGCAGCTGATTTGTTTTTTTTCCTCTCACACACACTCTCTCACTCACGCTCTCGCTCGCTCGCGCCTTGCAAACTCGTCTAGCTCCAGCCACGACAACCAACTGCAAGAGCCTCTTTCAAAGCGTCTGAGCAGCTGTTCTCATAGCGGCGAGGAAATAGTGCTCTTCACACCAACTCAACTTGCCCGGGCACTCGCTGCCATGGACCCCAATGCCTCGTGGCCCGTGGATCCCTGGCTCCTGAGTGTGCTCACCGCCTTGAGTGGCTCCCTGTCAGCTCTCATCTATCAATATGTACGCACACCGTCGTTGTCCAAGGGCATCGACTCGGTTAAACTGCCTTGACTGCCTCAGCTGCGCCACTGTTTCGACCTGGTTGTCCTCAATCCTTCATCATTGTACCTTAGGCCTTGTTGAGCTCATTGTTATTGACTGGGACCTTTATCACCTTGGCCGTCTACTTGCAAGCCCGCGATGAACAACGGCGTCTCCGGACTCGGCTCAGCCTGGAGGACCATGCTAAGATTCGCAAGCGTGACATTGTTACTCTCTGGTTCAATCGTGTATGTCGGCACCGAGATCCTTCTGATCTTCTTCCGCAACGACCTCCACACACATGTCATGTCAGATGTCCCGTCCCTTCGCTTGACTTGCTCATCGGCAGTTCGATGGTTTGGTGGGTGCCGCAGGTCGTGCGCCGGGCCTCCAAAATGACGCGGACAGAGTCCATCGTCTTCCCAGGCGCCATCAACCCTGCGACCGTCCGTGGCAAGAAGTACGGGCCTTTGCCTCTCCGCCTCTCCCGACCCACTTTTCGTACAATAACACAGACACACACAGACACACAGACGCACGGCCCATCGTCGTAAACGCGAATGGTTTGCCCCTCACAAGACTTGCAACAATCAGACCCCGCATGCGGCAAATTGCTCGCCGTGTCATGCGCTTGATCAAGAACAACCCCCGGGAAAACTTGCTGCTTCCCAAGGCCCCGGAACACAGTCTCCTCGAGCCTCAGGTACACGCGCAGTTGAGTTTGTTCTCACAACTCAATGCGAGCCATCGTGGGCGCCCCAACCTTTTCCTCTCTCGGGGGTCTGGCTAGTTGGTCGTACACTCACAAGGCTGGCCACGCACATCCCTCATAGGCTGATCCCAAGGGCGTCGAGGACCTTGATCCCCAATCAGCCCAAGCCAGGTCAGTCGTTGCACAGAAATGAAGCCTCTACCTTGTTGCTTGTCTGCAATCGTGGCCGATCCGGTTGACTGCACAGGCTCACTTGAGCACTTGTCCATGGTTGCGGATATTTGACCACTCAGACTAACATTGCGCTCTCTGCGTATTTTCGGCTCTTTTGAAGACGCCGTCTTCGATGAACTGTCCGTAATTACTCGCTTCTATCCTTGCTTCCTTCTTGAGCATTTTGACCGATGCGCACACACACATGAGCGCGTGTGTTCAGTCTCAGTGACCTTTCTGCTTCTGACAAACGTGGGTGCCCACACATTGGGCCGTTCTCTCTTGAAACTTTAGGGCCAACCATCTTGAGACGGTTCATTTGGATAGAGAGCAGTACCTCTTCAAGGTAGAGGCCCCGATCCATGAGCAACCGCCGCGTTTGCTCACTTGCTGGTCAAGAAACGTAACATGCTCATCCCTGCAATCCGGGTTGTTGATCCTCCCTTCTGGCCCTGTACACGTTTCATTTCTACGTAGATTGGCGAGCAGGACAACTCGGTCTTCATCGTCCAGCAAGGTACCTTCTCATCCTGCGCCCCACCACACTTTGTGAGCCACAACCACTCATTCATGACAACTTCATGACGCGTCCGACTCGTCACAGGCGTCATTCAACTCTTTTGCGTGCATCCGGGCAAGGAGAAGGAAGACCTCCTCCTATCCACCCTGGGCCCTGGTGAACACGTGTCATCACTCGTCAGCATTATTGAGCACCTTGCGGGTGTAGATTCAGAGTACAAGACTGTGTTTGCCCGTGCAGCCGCGAATGACACTCAGGTGCGCCCTATCTTTGGTCGCCTTGAGTTCATGTCCCAGGCGTTCGCACCAGGTCCATGCAGGACCTCGGTGCTGGCCACCACTCACAAGACTCTTGCGGTTGTCTTTCTGCCAGGTCATTCGAATTCCAATTGCAGGATTTCGTGCGGTGGTCTCCCGTCACCCAGCAGCGTATCAGCAGCTTGTGCAGGCTGTGACGCTGCGTACCCAACGTGTGACCTTTGTCGCCCTCTTTCGATTCCTGGGTATGTCTTTTTGTCCCAAAGTCCGCCCTTTTCTTCCAGCTTTCGTGTAGAGCTCCTCCTTGCGCTCCATCATGGCGCAGGCGGCAGAACTCACCACGACTTGCCCAATCTCACAATCTTCAACAACATTGTAACTTAGGCCTATCGGCCGAGCTGACTCATCCAGGCGTGCGCAATGGCAAGGGGGTCACACCCATCCGCACGTCCACCGCTACTGGCGTTGAGTTTGAAGCGCCCTCGGATGACTGTTTTGACACCATGCGCGGTCCGTACTCGGCAAACGCTTTCCATCAAAATCAGGGGCTTTGCTGGATTGATCGTTGAGCGCAACGGCTCCACGCTGACCCCGCGTGCCGTGCTGGGTGCCCATTGTCTGGAACATCAAATTGCTTAGATCGCGAGGAGAGCCCAAAGATGCGCCGCAACATTTGCAATGCAGTGGCCAAGCAGCTGGGCCTCGTAGAAGAAAGCTGGTCCCAGTTGCTTTTTGATCAGACCAAGTTTGAATACCTCGAGCCGGGCGACGAGCTCATCGCCGGCGTGAGTACTCATCGATCCTCCCGTCCCCGACACTTCTTCTCTGTTTGGTCCATCTGTTTGCTTCCTCTTCTTCCTTGCCAGCATTATCGGTGGAGACTCTCCATCCTCCCCCCCCCCCCCCCTCGCGCGGAAGGCCTTGA
>NW_001865043.1:825257-832810 GCF_000002865.3 Monosiga brevicollis MX1
CCCCCCCCCCCATCTCTTCCCATCTTTTCTCTCATCCACAATGCTCTCGCCGCGGGTGGCCGGTCTTTTGCGCGGCAGGGCGAACGAGCCTGCGATTTGTTCTTCGTGGTCCGCGGCCAGTTGAGCGGCTTGGTGGAAACCAAGACCGAGCCCTTTACAATTGTTTCGGTGAGCGCCCGTCACTAGAGCGTACCAGTTCAAAAGACCCAACAAAGGCTGCACATTTGCGTTTTCTGCGATCTTGCATTCACCTGGGCCCTGGACATTTTCGAACTTTTGCGGCCGTTAGTACTCGGGAGGTGATTTTGCCGGCGAGCTGTCCGTCTTAAGCGATTCAGAGGCTTTTTTGACGGTTCGCGCCACTCGGCGCAGCTTGTTGCTTCGCATCCCCCGCCAACACGTCATTGATGCCATTGGCACACCAGCAGGACGCCCGGCTCTGGATGCCTTGATCCGCGTAAGCTGCGCGTTGCCGTTTGTGTCCAGCCCTCTTGGCCTTTGACTTCATGCGGCGCATGTTCGTGCATACAAGAACCCGCCCCAGCTGATTGGTGGAACGCATGTACAGACTACGCTGCGAATTCTCTCGCCTTTGGTGCGCCAAGTGGATTTTGCCCTGGATTGGATGCACTTGGACGCTGGCGAGCGCCTCTACCAGCAGAACGATCCCTCCGATGTGGTTTATCTTCTCTTGAGCGGTCGCGTACGATCGGTGATTACGGTAGGCACAAGTGCCGCCAGTGGAGCCCGACCTGATTCCACTCCCTGTGACAGAACATTTGCATGCATTTGGTTGCTGTGTCCTTCACGGTGCCCAACCCGCGCTTTTGCTCAATAGCGTCCGGATGGCAGTAAAGCCATCATGCGCGAGTATGGTCGCCATGAGCTCGTGGGTGAGCTTGAGGTATTGACCGAGACGCCACGTGCAACTACCATTCATGCCGTGCGCGATGCCGAGCTGGCAAAGATCCCCGCGGGTTTGCTGCACCTGGTCAAGCACAAACATCCGCATGTGGCCACACATCTGATGCGCATGCTCTCCGAGCGCTTGTTGGGACTGGTCAAGGGTGTAGAGCTAGAGAGCACCGACCCCAATTTGACCACCGTGGCCTTGTTGCCCACCTCGCCCACCGTGCCATTGTCCTTGTTTGCTGAGCGACTGCGTCGCGCTTTGGGCCTGTATGGTGAAACCCTCCACCTCAACGCTGCCATTGTCAAGGAACAATTTGGCATGCATCCCTGCACCATTCGTGGCTCGCAGGAATATTCCTTTGTCCGGTGCGAGGCAGCTGTCAACCCTCTCCCTTCCCCTCCTTGTTCTACTCCACCTTGTTCTGCTTGAAGGAAGGCGCGCATCTCCGCTCTCACCGTGCTCCGGCTTTGGTGGGGTCCTGTTACTTGCTTAGATGGCTGGCATCACAAGAAGATCGGCATAGCGTTGTGCTATATGAGGCCGACTACGAGCTGAACGACTGGACGCGTCGCTGCATTCGGCAAGCCGACTGTGTGCTTATTGTCGGCGTGGGACATGAAACCCCTTCCGTGGGTCCAGCCGAATCGGAGGTGAGTGGCACTTTGTTTTGGCAGCGCTTCTTTGCTTGGCGTCCTTCGTGTTTTTGGCATGGTGTGCACCTGATCGGCTTGTGCGCACATCCCGACGGTCTCACAATCCATGTTCCGGGCCGCACCAGCTGGAGAACGTGGCGGCCAAGGCACAAAAAGAGCTGGTCCTCCTGCACCGTGATGACACGTTCATGCCAAAGCGTACGGCCGATTGGCTGAACGCCCGCACTTGGTGTTCGCGCCATCATCACATCCGTTGCGATGATGACATCTTACCCAAGGAAAAAACCTTGAACCGCAAGCGTGTCCAACTTCTCGAATACGTGCTCGGGCCCAACCAGATGCCAGAAGACGTCTTTGACTACGACTCAGACGAGGAGCGAGACAAATCGCAAGCCACACCCGAGGCCCCCACACGCAAGCAGCCGCGGCCTATTGGGCCGAGCCGCTTCACGCTCATTGAACGCAGCGATTTTGGACGCCTTGCTCGTCATCTCTCGGGTCATTCTATCGGATTGGTTCTTGGCGGCGGCGGTGCACGTGGCGCGGTATGACACGCACGCATGAGTCGGCCGTGCTTCAAGTGTCATGCGTGTTAGCTCTGGCCCTCACAGTCAAAATGTTCTGTTTTGTGTGTTTCTTGTTTCATTGTTTTCTACTCGTTATCTCGCAAATGTCATTTAAAACCCACAGGCGGAGCTGGGCGTGATAAAGCAATTGGAAGAAGCAGGTCAGCTTTGATATACTGAACGTGGAATGCTTGGTTGTGGCTCGCCCGTCATGGAATGCATTTACCAGTGACCTTACCGAATCGTTTGTGTGACGTAGGTATACCCATCGACATTGTCGGCGGCACCTCCATCGGCTCGCTTATGGCTGCGCTTTATGCAGAAGAACTGGTTGGTAATTGCAAGGGCTGTCAAACCGACCCCACTGTTCAGTGCCAGCCGTCGATGTAGTGCTGGGCGTGCAGCATGCTTGCCGCCTCAACGAACTGCTTGCTCTTTGCCTCGGCGCCGATTTAACTCATGTGCATAGAACTATGCTGATATGAAGCAGCGGTTCGATGATTTTACCACAACCATGGGTTCACAGGTGAACATGGCTTTGGATTTGACCTACCCAGTCGTGGCCATGTTCTCGGGACGCGCTTTCAACCGGTGCGTCGCGTCATCCATTCGAACCCCAGTCTTTTTATCAACATCGGGTTGTGTTGAGGTGCAGTCTCATTTTTTCATGCTCTGGGTGGCGCAGGGTTATTGAGGATTTGTTTGGCAACCGACAAATCGAAGATCTTTGGCTGCCCTTTTTCTGTGTGACCACAGATATCACGGCCAGGTATGCATGAAAGACCGCTTTGTAGTCTCGGGAGCCGCGGGTGGGCCTCGTGCTCACTTGGTTCGATCTTGCTGGTGTGGGCAGCAAGAAAAAGGTACATAGCTACGGTTCGCTATGGCGCTATGTGCGCGCTTCCATGTCGCTGAGCGGATACCTACCTCCTCTCTGCGATCCGGAGGATGGCCACATGCTCCTTGATGGCGGTAAGATTTGGTGCCAAAACCCTGTCTTTCGCTCAACCAACTCCTTCTCCTTTTCTTTTCGCTTGATTCGTGCTGAAGCACGACCGGCCTTTTGTCCTGTGCTTTCTTGTGCAGGCTATGTCGACGTTTTGCCCATTGAGGTTATGCGCCAGCACGGCGCCACTTATATGTTTGCCGTGGACGGTATGTTGAGTTGATACCGGAGCAGGCTCGCTTCGTGGCAAGCCACCGGCGTGTTCAATGTTTACCAGCGCTAACGGCTGCATTGCGGATGTGAACCCTGTGTGCAGTCTCAGCCAAGGACCTCAACGATTATGAGAACTTTGGTGATGAGATCAGTGGGTTTTGGCTGCTATTTCAGCGTCTCAACCCCTTTGTCAGCAAGCCCAAGGTACGTGCGCACTTGTGTGGCGCGGACTCACATGGGCGAGAGAACAGACGGACATGAAAAAAAAAAAAAAGAAGAAACAAAGCCGGTTTCAATTCTTTGAAGCAGCACAAAAGTTGTTCGCTCATGGGCACACTGTCGAATGAACATGAATGGTGGCGTAGATCCCTCACATGGAAGACATTGCCTCCAAGTTGGCCTTTATTGCTAGCGACAACTATCTCAACGAGGTTGCTTCGACTTACTGCGACCTTGATACGTTTTTTTTTTTTTTTTTTTTTTTTTTTTGTGTGGTTCTGATGCTCATGGCACATGCGCTGGTTTTCGTAGCTCGAACGTCACAATGAGCGTGGTTTGCACGTGATTCGGCCTGAGGTTGGAGACTTTGGCGTTCTGGAATGGGACAAGCACGAGAGCATCGAAGCGCTAGGATACCAGGCTTCCAAGTCCAGCATCGTGGTGTTTGAGCAGGAATGGATGGAATTAAAGGTGCGTCCATCGTGATGGCCCATGGCTTTGACCTACTTGCTTGAAATCTAAGTCACCTGTGTGGTGTGTCGCAACAGAATGCCAATTTGACAGCGCATTCGACGGCCGCGCCGTTGTCGCCTCGTCGCGGCGCCCGCTTCAACAGCCTCTCCGACTTTGGACCTCCGTAAGTCGTCAGGCTGACAACCCGATGGGTTGGGCATCTTTTTCCATTCTTAAAACAAGGCCACAGTCTTGGCGTAGTGATCGGTTGGCCTCGTAAGAGAGTCATGGAATGCTTGAACTCATGCACATGCTTCGGGCATTGTAGATTGGCCTTCCGCACGTCCATCGATCAGAGCATGTTGACCAAGCTGCTGTCACGCGAGTAGGCGGCACGTGCAGTTCACGTTTGCACAAAGGGGCAGAGGTGACAGCCATTTCTGATTCCTTGAGGATGATGCGTCTTGCAAGGCGCAGTGAGGAAGGGTTCAGCTCTTGCCGCGGACCCGACCCATCGCAGAGAAAACTATCATTTCCATCGCATGTGAAACGGTTGCTGTTGTTGGCTAGTTGTTGTGAATGGGCGCTTTGAATGCATAGCCCACGGCGTTTCATGTGTTATCGAGTTGTTGAATCGATGCCAAAAAGGAGAGCGCTTCCAGAGCCTGGCTTGGCATGGCATCTTCGAGAGCCGCAAGGCAGCTTAAGACATGAGTAGGATGTGTGTCAATAAGCGGGCGCACACACACGAGGCCACTTCGGCCGATGTAGGCCAGACCATACACAGGGGTGGTTGACGGCCCTTTTCGGCGGCTAGCTGGCACTTGCGCAAAGCAGTCAGCCCAGAGGGTTGGGTGGGTATGGCCAACAGCCAACAGCTGCGCTAGCATGAGGGGCGAGCCTGGTCGAGCCACAGGTTGCAAAAGGGGCCACAACTCAGGGGTCGGGGTCGTGAATATGATGGCGATGTGCACGCGATGCAATAAAGTTTCCAGCTCGAACTGAGATGGAACCAGGTGAATCCGTGGGGCGACAAACCAGCCATAAATGGCGTAGCGAATGGTGCCGCTTGAGTGAACGGGTTCAACAGCATGGGCCCAAGGCACGGCAAAGGTCAACAGCTGGTTGCAAACAGGCAAGTAGTGGGTTGATTGTGCAGCATGAAAGTCGGATCGCGACTCATCATAATGACAAGCAGCCGAGGCGGGCTGGTCGCAGCAACACGCCACAAAGCGCCCGCCATCCTCGGGCTGGAGAGGACGGTCAGGTAGATGGAGCACGAGGGCTCGATTTCGCACTAGAGGGCTTTCCTCGGATAAGAGGTCAAGGTGAGGATCGAGGAAGCACCCCTGCGTGTACATGGACACATTCAGCATCAGACGTTCATTGGCCGAAGCGGGAGGTACGCGAGTCAGTAGCTCAGCTCGGATCTGATAAATGAGATCATCCCATTCCGCTTGTACACGAGAGTCGAGGCGATAAAAACACATGGCCTGGTTCCCCGGACGCGTTTCCTCAAGTTGCCATGCCTCCGGCGGTAGGCGCTTCAGCTCGCGCCGCACGCGGCGCAGCAGGCGCGGGGACAGCGCCTCTGGGATCACGTCCATTTGAAAGATGTGTGTGTGTGTGTGTGTGCGAACTGTCAAGTGTTGTGATGAAAAATTTACACGCTTCATAGCAAATCAAACCCAGTGTGTTTGCGTTTGCGTGTGTGTTTGTGTGTGAACATTAGGGAGGGCTAGGCACGCAAGTTCGAGGGGTTGCTCAGGAAAGGAAAAGAGTTGTGATGGCGCAGGTGTGTCAATTATCTATTGCAAATGGCAATGGTTCTAGGGAATCATCGGCTCTGGATTTCGCTGGGGTGGACTCTGAGAGGAGCCTCGGGCGCCTTGGCGGCCACTTCGCCCGCGCTGACCACGACTTCCGCGTTGGCCTCGGCTTCCTCGTTGACCGCGCGAGCGCCCGGCAAACCTATTTGAACACATGCATTGGAGTCAGTCAGTCAGTCAGTCAGTCAGGCAGCCAGTCAGTCAGTCAAGCAGCCAGTCAGTCAGGCGGGCAGCCAGTCAGTCAGGCAGGCAGCCAGCCAGTCACCTGGCGCGCCAGCTGATGACCAAACGCCCATGTTTGTCAACGTACCCTCGCCGAGCGCGGCCGCCTCGTCCAAAGCTAAGGGTTTGAGGAATTCTACCCCAATCAGCCACGCGTGCCATGCGTGGCACGTCAAGTGTTGGCATGAGAGGCAACATGACAAGGAAAAGAAACACGACAAAACAAAGAGCAGCGATGCGATGGGGAAGCGCCGCTCTGGTGGCCTTACCGACGGACGAGGCTCTCCAGAGCTTCATCAACACCATCGAGGTCCTGGTCCATGCCGTCTGATGCCTGCACAGCGGGTGGATTTGGGGCTTGTTGACGAGGGGGTTTTCCAGCCCGCGCTGGGCTTTGGGCACTCAGCTTCATTTTGCCAACCATATCAGCAAAAGGAAAGCTGGGCGGGTAGTGGTGAGCTTGAATCAAGTGCTCACGCCGCTCGTTGCGACTGGCCATCTTTGTAGTGCACGTCACGACAAAGCAGCGATACTAGATCGAGGTCCACCACACAGGTTACATCAGCGCGCAAAGTGCACACCAGCAAAACCAAGTAGCTTTCAAAGTGGAGCGGAACCCAAATTGGACGATGTGCTGTACCATGGGTTGTCGTTGTTTCTGCAGGTCGAAAAAGGGATCGTGCCATTCAGACTGGTGCAGATCAAGAAAATGTGCCTACCATCCCGAGGAAAGGCCAGGGAACCAACCGAGCATGCTGGGATGAGTTTGGATCGGGCGCCGAAAGTTAAAAGCCCAAGCAGTGAGGCGTAGCCTTGTATTTATAGATGCCCATGAAACTTACCGTGGTGAAAGCACGCCCACACTCGTGACATCGGTGCTGGTGCATGGCGGCGTAGTGTGCCTCGCTCTCTGCCAGACTGCCATGTGGCATACAAGTCAAAGCATGAGTGGAGACAAACAAGGCAAAAATAAATAAACACACACGAAAAGAAAAGCACGCATCAAAACAAACCAACAACAACAACAACAACAAAAAAAAAGAACAGAAAAGGGCGGCGTGGAGAACTCGCAGGGCAACGCCACGACTGCATCAGTGCTAGGATGGCCTGCATCACCGACCTGGCAAATTCGGCGCGACACTCGCCGTGGGCACAGCTGTATGCTCGCTCCCTGCGTCAATGACTATGAGTGAGTCTTGGATGGGGACGACCTGCAAGCGTGGTGCGCGTAGGCGAGGCACGCACCGTCGAACGGCCAAGTCTGCAAGATAGCTTGTGGTCGACTCCCAGAGTAGTACGTGTCGAAGGGCATCCCCGGCCTGACGTCCATTGGCAAAAGGGGGGCCAGTGCAATGCTCTGTGAGTGTGCAGACGACTCTCGTTTGGTGCAATGGCACTCGCGCGCTAGACGAAAGCGGGCGTGGGCGACCTACGGCAAAGCGTGGATGGCGTCCATCATAGCGCAGTCTTGCATCTGCCTGCGGCAGCCAATCGTGTTCAAGCTCGACTGCTGCCATCTTGGCATCAATCTCCAGGCTC
>NW_001865043.1:832869-841864 GCF_000002865.3 Monosiga brevicollis MX1
GGGGGGGGGGGGCGCTGTACAGCAATTGTTGCATTCAACAGAAGCTGTCTTGTGTCTCGTGCGCAGGGCCTCTGTTGCCTGCCGTCCCTATCCACGAATCAGCACTGCCCACTTCCAACCCGCCGTTCCGCTGATGCCCCGCTTCCCACTGCGCGACACGTGTAACTGCAGAAAATCAGATAAATGCGTAACTTTCTATACCACCCGCTTCCACAATTTCTCTAACAAATGGTAAATTTTCTTCATCTTCTGCTCTGGAAACTACATTAACTCATATCACCCGTCAATGATTGCTCAACAGCGTGATGGAGCTTGTGTGTGTCTGACTTTTATCTCTCTCTCTCTCTCTCTCTCTGTCTCTCTGTCTCTCTCTCTCTTTTATCTCTCTCTGTCTCTCTCTCTCTTCATCTCTCTCTGTCTCTGACTGTCTCTGTCTCTGTCTCTGTCTCTCTTGTCTCTGTCTCTGTCTCTCTGTCTCACTTTCATCTCTCTGTCTCTCTGTCTCTGTCTCTGTCTCTCTTATTTTTTTTTTTTTGGAGGTCAAGGCTCATCAAGCTGCGTTTGGCCTAGACGCTGGGATTGAGATCTGGTGGTCGTGGGCTGGGGTGCGTTTGGCCTGTCGGCACGATGGCGGGTCGTTTGGTGACCATTATGCTGGCCCTTCTGGGCTGTGCCATGAGTCTCAAGGTGCAGTTGGAATTGGATAGCAATCTCCCTGCGGCGGTGGGACCTCGGGTTGCTGAGCTCGTGGCGCAGACGGGCGCTCAGCTCGTCACGAGCAACGCTGACGTGGTGTGGTCCTGTGGCAACACCAGCTACAGCCATTTGGTGTCCGCTGACATTGAGAAGCTCGGACCGGAGGGCTACACGGTCCGGGCCTTTTTGCATCAGTCACCGCAGCTCGTGGTGGCCGCTGGTCGCGCTCCCACACCTCTGCCATACGATCGCCATTACGCGCAGGTGGCGGGGCGCGGAGATGCGTACGCATGCTATGCAGCCCTGCAGATGGCCGGGTTTGCTTTTTTGCATCCCCTGACGCCAATCGTACCCGAAAGCTTGAACGTGTCGGCCATCGCCAACACGTCCTCTTCGCCGCGTTGGCCGCTACGCGGTTTCCACATCCACACGCAGCATCCATTGGAGCTCACAGACCTGCTCACGGGCTTTGATCTGACGGCAAATGGCACGGTCTTGGAAACCTGGGAGGCCATGCAACCTGACATGGCTCTTTTGGCAGAGTGGTGCTTGGCCAATCTGCAAAACCGGTATGGCAGTGGTATTTCACCCAACCCCAAGTCTGGCAGTTCTTTGTAAGAGCTTTGGGCTGAAGCGCTCACGCACTGACATTGGTGTGCGATAGAATCGAGTGGTTGCCGCTGTGGGCACGTGATTGGGGCAGTTTTGCGTTGGGCCCGATCCGGCAAGGTCGTCTTCTCAACCTGACAAAGGTTGTGCGTGGCTTTGGCCTGCACGCCGGCGCCGATGCTGCCATCGCTCTTCAGCAGCAGCACGCATTCGCCTTGGTCAACTCCACCAGCGACCTGTCGCTCGCTCCAGCCAGCATCGCCTCACGTATGCAGTGGTTAGCCGAGGCTGGGTTTGACTTTTTAAGCACAGAGAACGGCTTTAGCGAGTTTACGCACCCCGAATGCAGCCTGATGTTGGACTGGATCAACATCACGGCACAACAGGCCGCGGCGAACCAAATGACGGCCTATATCAAGGTTCATATTTCCTCGGGCCAAGTCTGCCCCAACTACACGGATCCCATGTCTGGGGGTCCAATCAACTTCAACTATTTGCCCATCTTTGCCGATGACCGCATGGGTGTCATGCCTCACACTGTACGTATCCACATGATATCGCGGCTCTGAAGGCCGGTCGCTCCCTTTCCCCGTTGTCGTTTTTCCTGCTTTGGCATCTGTCTCCGTAATTTTTTTTACAAGCCGAGTACGTTTCCAAGCCTCCATCTTACGCGTGGCCGGTCTGCTTTCATCATTTTGCCCATCGGCAGGTCCAGTATTACAATTACGAGGATCCTGCTAACACCTATGGCAACGTGAATTTTACCAGCATGTTTGACTTCCTCTTTTATGCCCTCGAGACAAACCGCTCGGTTGTATATCATCCCGAAACAGCTTATTGGATCAACTATGATTCGTCAGTACCCCTGTTCCTGCCCATCTATGCCTATGGGCGCGTCAGCGATCTGCGCTTCATCAAGGCACACGAGCAACGCGTCAACAAGACCATGGCGGGTCAGATGGACTTTGATTCTGGCTGGGAGTGGGGCTACTGGCTGCAAGACGTTATAACCGCCCGCAGTGCCTGGGATGTTTGTGGGCCAGGTCAGTTTTCTTTTTTCCTCGCCACCGCCCTTGTGCAAGTTGTTTCTTGGGCCGGGAGGGGTTTGAGTCTCCGAGCACTGGCCGTCGTGCAGCGCGCACTGACATTGTGCTGTATATCGTGGCTGCTCAACCTGTAGCGGACGGCTGTGCGTCAGACCAAGATGCATTGGCCAAGGCGTTGACACCTGTCGTGCAGCCCTTTGGGTCAGCAGCCGAAGACCTGCGCCAACTTCTTCTGCGCTTCATCAAGGACCAACGAGAGCTCCTCATTTTCGGCAACTACAGCGGTGCAGTGTTGCCCACGGACGACACCGGTTATGTCAAGCTGAACGGACAAGTGAGTCCTGACGGGGCTTCCCCAACACCTCGGGTGTTTATGAAACTCATCCGGGACTGAGCTCATCTTGACGTATCTCGTTCTGTGCTGGGTAGGCGTACATGCAAGGCTGGGATCCTTACTCTGAGATTCCGGCCATCGTTGACCCCATTGACAGCGTGCAGCCCGTTAAACTAGGTTTTGATGCCATTTGGATGGGAGAGGAGCCAGACTACTGGACCAAAGTGTGTCGATAGATAAAACTCGAGCTTGAGCTTCGCGGGTTGATTGGGAAGAGTACGTAGCCGAGCTGACTGCTTGCTGTGATTGTCGGGATCAACCAAAGGTTCGCCCGCTCTTGGCGGCCATGAACAGTACGTTTGGTGCCTACGTGGCCCAGTTTGAGGCCTTGAACAAGACGACCCCCAAAGCTCTTCAGCCCTACCTGGCCGAGATGGTGAGACAGCACGACGAGACAGCACGACTCGCGTCTGCATTGGTGCTGGCGGCGCGTTCCCTCTTGTTTGGTCTCACGAGCCTTCGTTGCCGTGCCGAATGGTCTATAGATTGATGGCGTTGAAATGCTGTGGCTCCGCGCCCGCCTGCTATATGCCTTGTATGATTATGCGGGTACTGCCATCGAGAACCACGGACAGTCTGAGCATTGGCGTCAGGTATTTTTTTTTTTGTTGTCTGATTTGTCACCGGTCAATCAGTGACCTCAATGCCTGGCGATAGTGCTAATTGGTTCTGCGGTGGTGACGAGGGCGTCAATGCGTGCTTGTTGTTATGCTATTGTCATTGTCATGCTGATGCTAAATGCTTGTTTCGTGGTCATAGGGGCGTGTTGAAGATGCACAGAGCGTTCTGAAGCAGGCAACAACGATTGTGGCGCGGCGAGAGGCCGCTTATCGTGTACCTTTGCACCGGGTGGCGGGTTGGCGAGCCGGCCCCACGTCGTATCGCTTCAACTATCTCTGGGCCGTGCACTCGCTCTATTTTTGGTGGTACGTCCAAGCCCAGCCGTGCTTGAGTGACCTGATGAACATCCACGAGTTAGTGTGGCTAGCATTCATACGTTGGTAATGCATGTTTGCAG
Organism: Monosiga brevicollis MX1; assembly: GCF_000002865.3. Lineage (NCBI taxonomy): Eukaryota > Choanoflagellata > Craspedida > Salpingoecidae > Monosiga > Monosiga brevicollis. The sequence goes on from NW_001865043.1 coordinate 836,633, forward strand.
GCGTGACTATGCAAAGGCCACCATGCAAGTGCCCGAGGCTTTGAGCCCATGCTTTCGCAATCTCCAGGATCCCGTTGATGTCATGATTGGTGAAGGGCCGTTGCGCAACATCACGCGTGAAGTGTACGATTGGCTCGAAGCGCACGCCCATGATCTTGACTACATCACCGACTGCCTTGATCCCCCGAAGGACGAGCCACACTACGGTTTCTAAGACTCAACTGACCGTCTTCAAATCTGTTTGCTGGGCAAGAGTGGCGCCAGCTACGGCAATCCTCGCCGCCCCCTCCTCTCCTCTGTCTCGTCCTTTCTTTGCAATGGCGTGTGTTTACTACTGTCGTACCATCAACATTCTCGTGCTTGACATGTTAGGACTGGTATCGGTTAAAACTCCAATTCAGTGTGTCGAGATCATTCTGCTTCATGTTCGGCTTGGCCGATGCGTGCGCGGGGGCTCTCTAATTGGCGGTAGATTTGTCCGCGCCATTGTCTGAGGCGCGTTGCACGAGCGGCAGATACCAGTCTTCGGTAAATCCAGCTTGGGCACGTCCCGCATCGTTGAAGGGTGGCTTGAGCACGCCGTGAAAGTACTTGAGCACGGTGCGGTGGAAGACGGAAATGCGATCACTTTCCTCCTCGAGGTCACCCGTTTGTTGCCTGTGCAACAATATGGAGTGCAAATGATACGGGTTGGTAAGCCCGATGGGCAATGAGGTGAGGGACTGGAAGGTAGCGGTGAAGTCAAGGTGGGAAACGAACCGAAACCAGCGCATGCCAGCGGCAACGTGGGTAATTTCTTCCTCATAGATGGTCTGCAGCATGTTGGCACTTTCAGTGTCGCCATTGCGTCGGAACTTCTCAATGGTGTTGGGGGTGACATCCAAGCCTAGGTGGGATGTATTTCCAAAGTGGAAAACAGCAGCTTGAGGCCGGTCGTGACAGCACCACGTCTGGCGCCTCGTCGATACATCGGTTCGAGCAAACTACGCGTACCACGAGCTTCATGTACCATGTGTACAATGGCCAAGCGCGCCAGTAGAGAGTTGGATGTTTCTTCAGCGCTCTGCCATAGGCCTTGATGGCACGAGCGAGTCACGGGTAGACGGGGTGAGGGCGGGGCCGGGGTGGGCTCCGGAATCACACACGAGGCGTGCGCAAGGGCAGGCTGCTACCAAGCGTCGTGACGCACCGTTGTGGACAGGAAGAGCACCAAAATAGGAGCCCAGGTCTTTGAGGCGGGCTGCAAGCATGTTGAAATGGCGACATTCATCCTCGGCCACGGTCACGCTGCGCAGTTCCCCAGGTTGAGGTGAGTTGTAAGGCCTGGGTCAGAACAGCTCACATGCCGCCTCAAAGTAAACCGGCGTTGAGCCCTAGAGATTCACTCACAAATCGGAGTAAAAGTCGCGAGGCAAGGTGGCCGGCAGGCTTTCCACGATGGCATGGCTGCCAAAGCGAGCAATAATGTCCCATGCTAGATTGACGGCGTGCTACATGGGTCATGTTCCGATACCCACGCCCAGAGGCGGCAAAAGGCCAACGTGAGAAGAGGTTGTACACCCAGAGGGGAAGAGGGGGAGAAAGAAAGAAGAGACTGGCCCGCTCTGCGATGCTTGCATCTGGATGCAGATGCTGGTGCAGGGTTGAACAGCATATGGAGACAGACCAGTTCGATGGCGGCCAGCGAATGCAAAATCGCAATCCGACTCTGTAAGGAGCCGCCCTTGCCCAATTTCATGCGATGTGGTTCCACAATCTCCAAGGCAGCATCCTGGGGCGGTTGGTCAGGCAGAGCCAGCTTGGGCGTTACTCGCTCAAACTCAAGCTCACCCGCGCGCCTACAGATCCATGCGCGTGTGCATGCGTGAGTTGGGCGGGATGAATAAAAAAGGTTATTGAGCACGGGTGAAAGGGTCAACGGATACACTGGACAGCGCAAGGCCACCTTTGAAGTACCACCAATGAACAGCACGAGTCGAGGTGGAGGGTCATCTCCATCAGCTGCACACATACCAGCGCGAAATGGCTTCAGTTGTGAGCTGCACCTTCCGAGCTGGGTCGGCGGTTTGCAGGATCTGCGTTCAACCACCAAGGTGAGGGCCAGAACGGCAAGCGGGAGCCATCACTCCGGCGCGGTTGATTTTTGTGTACCAGCGCTGCTACGACAGCTCCTACCAGACGTGCAGCATCGACAATGTTGTTCGGCAGCTCCGTCGTCGACAACGCCGGCGCCAGATCGGCGGAGCTCGTGGCCGCCATGGTCCCAGTGCACGAAATGTGTGAGCATATCCATTTAAGTCACATGAAACACAACACATGTTGACGACACCGAAGCGCTCCAAAACAATTCCGCACACGCAACACAAGAGAGAGAGAGAGAGAGAGAGAGAGAGAGAGAGAAAGAGAGAAGAGAGGAGACGACACACACACACACACACGTAACGAGTGCGAGGGAGAGAGAGAGAGAGAGAGAGAGAGAGAGAGAGAAACAGAGAGAGAGAGAGCGCTGTTTCATTTTTATTCTTTTGGCTTGGCCGGATCTGATCTGGTCTTGTGAGTGACGACGACTGTTTCAAAAGGACCTTTGCTGAGCGTGATTTGAGAGCAGGCGCTGCGTGAGAGGCTCAGGGCGGCCAAGCTCGAGATAGCGACGAGTGTGCGTCTGTGCAAGGGTCATACGTTTGGAGCGTTGTGACAACGGTCGCCATGAACCGCCTCTTCGGCTCCAAGAAGCCCAAGGAGCCAGCTCCTAGCCTGACTGACATGGTCGCCTCGGTACGTGTGCGCACAATTTGTCGTGCAGGTCCGCGACCGCTGCAAAGGCGCATCGCGCAGATGGTCACTGCTTATGCTTTTCGTTGACTGACAGGCCGATTCACGCGCCGAGAGTATTGAGAAGAAGATTGCCAAGCTTGACATTGAGCTCAATAAGTACAAGAAGCAGATTCAACAGCTCAAGGGCAAGCCCGGGGAGGTACGAGCTCCACCATCGACAGACTTCTGTCAACTGTTCCACCTGTTATCCTCCTGGTCATTGATCCTCCCCTCCGCTTTTTTCCTTGTTGATTGTACTCTGGATAGAAAATGGTCCGCCAGCGTGCGATGCGTGTGCTCAAGCAGAAACGCACGTATGTCAAGGGCGCATCAAGGCTGTCAAGAACATGCGCGTGTACAAGCTTTGCTCAATTCCTTTTTTTTTCTTTACTTTTCCTTGTTTTTTTTTTTCGGTGGCATGAGTGTAGGTATGAGAATCAGCTCGGTCAGGTTCAGCAACAGTCCTTCAACATGGAGCAGCAAAATTTTGCCATTCAGTCGCTGCAGGACACCCAACACACGGTTTGAGGCGCCCCTCTGGTTCAAAAACAAACAGCCAAACACACTCAATGTCCCTGTCCATACGCCAATCTTTCTACATGTTCGCGTGTCTTGACCATCATTTCTGCCTCTTGTCTCTCTCCCCCCAGGTGGCCGCGATGAAGGAAGGAGCCAAGGCCATGAAGACCCAGTTCAAGAAGCTTAACGTCAGCCAAATCGAGGTGAGTCGTGCTGTGCTGATCATTCTTGCTGCACGAACCAACAACCACCGATCTTCCGACGACCGCTGGCGTGCTTGTCATGGCCCCACACCACGGTGCCGTCTTGTCTCATGTTCGGCTCGCCCAAATGGTTGGATCGTTGCAGGACATTCAAGACGAGCTTGAAGACCTGATGGAGGACCAAAACGAGATTCAGGAGATTCTTGCTCGCAGTTACGGCATGGACGATATTGATGAGGGTGACTTGGATGCTGGTTGGTTGCGTTTTTGGATCTCGCTTGATATTTGGCTGTGTCGGCATGTATGCCCTTGGCTCATGCGTTTGTATGTTTGTGTTTCTGTCGGGTCATGTCCAGAGCTGGACATGTTGGGTGAGCTGGATGATTTGGATTTGGGCGAGGACTTTTCCCTGGACGACATGGCCTCGGTCCCCACTGCCACGCCCAGTACGTTTTCCCACCAGTCTTGGAAGAGCTGGGTGCCCCAGCTGACAAGAAGGCGTATATTGTGTGGCTTTGCCGTCGCGATGCTTGCCAATCTGGTGCCTCACGCGTTGTTTTTTTTGTGTTCTGGTCGTGTAGATGCCAACCCCGCGAACGGTCAGGCAGATGCCGTGGGCGTGGACGAATTTGGCTTGCCTTTGATTCCAAACTAGATGCCAGGCTTCGCAATCGTCTGGCTTCTTTACAAGGCTACCGAGTCTGGGGTTGCTCTTGTCTCTTTGTTGCTTCCTTGTCCCCTGATCCGTGATCAAAGCATTTGTTTTTGGGTGTGTAGTGAATCTTCCGTCTTTGGGTTTGTGTTGACTACCTCGAGATGCCGTACGCCTCGTGTGACAGCATTGGACGTTTGATTGAACATAAATTTGACATGAGGAACATTGTTAGGGGACACCCGGGATAACCCATTTCAAGGCCGACCAGCGGCAAGGGACCGGTAAAACAACACCACCGCCAACGGCGACGATGACGATGAAGCATCTGAGATGGAGAGCCAAGGCCCTGAAAAAACATTGGCGAAAAGAAGAAAGAAAGAAAAGAAATTGTGCCTCTGCTGTTTCATTGCAGGCTGGATCCTATCAATCAAACCTTTTGCGGCCGCTTAGCCCAAAAGGTCAAAGTCATCAAGCTAGTATTGAACGTGTGCAGCAAGCATGTGTTGCGATGAGTGCGCGTGTTCGGCAATCAGGTCGGCAGGCAGGGAGGGTGCAAAGCACAAGTTAAATACAGACCTTATCGTTGTACTTTTGCACATGACGACGCATCTTGCTGGCATCGACCCAGGTGACAAAGTCTTCCATGCGTCGTGTAACCAAGAAAGCTGGATCAGTAACGGTCTGCGGGCCAACGCGAATGTGACCCTGCTCCACCAATTTGACAGCTTGCTTCACTGTTTCGGCCAATTTCAAGCGAACCTGGATGCATTGTACAAGGCCCACAGCAAGGACTGGTCATATCAGGAAGAGGCACTGAGAAGAGCCCAATGGTCCAAGGGGCCAGGCATCTTACCGCAACGACTGGGAGGCGGCGCCGACAAATGGAGGAGACAGTGACACGCTGGCAAGCCGCCAAACTTTTAGTTGAATGGATGATGCCCATTTGATACCTTTTTAGTCGACATTAATGTTTGCGGATGAGTCAAGCACGCGCAGGCATCTCAAGCGCATTGTTTGGCGATCAAAGAGAGAGAGAGAGAG
>NW_001865043.1:844281-851210 GCF_000002865.3 Monosiga brevicollis MX1
ACAAGGCGGTTGTACTTGGTGTAATCCTCGCGACGTTGAATGTGGTACCGGTGCATCACCTCCGAGGTTCGGCGGTTCCGCTCGGTGAAGTCCACCTTCTTGAGGAGCTTCTGTTCATGATGCTTGAGCTTGCGCACCATCCTGCACGGTGACGCTCTTTCCACTCGAGCTCAACAGAGAGAAAACGCTCTTCGAACAAGCTGCTGCTTCTTCTTCTTCTCCCTATCACACGTGGTGTGCTTTGTGACCTTTTGGTGATTTTTTTTCTGACAAAGATGTTGTTTATTCTGATTTTTTTCTGACAAGGAAGCTAAAGGGCATTGGCAGCAGTTTGAAGTTGGCGCGCCAGATCTTCGAGATCGGCCGTCTCAAAGCCATATGTGGCCAGTTGCTCAAGGCGGGTGAGCTGGGCTGACCAGCGTCGTAGCCCATGCTCGACGTCTGAACCTACGATTGCCAATAAGCCAAGCCCCAGCCAGCATCAGGCACATGTCCAGACTTCAAAAGGGTCATGGCGAAAAAACGAATGGAACGTCGAGACCAACCAGCGCCCACACGGTCCTGCAATCGTTCTAGCTGCGCTTGAACTGCTTCTTGGAAAGCGGCGACCTCCTCAGAAGTCCTCAAAGGTGAGCGTACTTCCTTTTGCATTTGCAGCAGAGACTTGCGCACTTGTTGAACCATGCGACGATGAAACGTGTCCATCTGCTTGCCAAGCTGGTGCAACGCCTGTACCTGTGTGCCGTGTGCGTGTCGAGTGCGTGTCGAGTGCGTGTTGAGTGCGTATCTCGGTCAGATTGTTCAGGCCGGAAACGCAGTCCAACAAAAGAGGTTTCATCAGCATATCTCACCTGAGCCGTGGCACTGGTGGTGGACGCGCTTCGCGTACTCAGACTACGGTGTGCCTGTTTTCCAAACATAACACGTTCACATGCCGGCAAAGCTAGTGAGGCCGCGTCTCTCTCATGTGATTCTTCCATCCACTTGAGAGCAGGAGAAGTCATCAAGATTGATCTACTCTACATATATGGGGCAAGACATACCATGGTTCGCCAATATTGGTTTTCGAGCGTCAGGGCTTGCAGCAAGTTCTGAAGTCGACCGTGGTCTTTGGCTAAAACTTTGAGTTCAGCCGTGCTATTTGGGATGCGCACGGCAGGCACGAAGAATGCATCGGCCCCCGCCCCGGCCTCAGTCTGAACCCCAGCCTGATCGATGGGCACAGGCGGGTTTGCGACCGATTTGTCTGAACGGCGGTGTGGAATCATTCCCGGTGTTGGCAACAATAGGCGCAGTTGAAGGAGGCGTCGCGAGAGATCGAGCTGCACGGGCTCCATGGCCACGGGCAGGCTCTCGGCCACAGCCTTGCTGAGCACCTCTTCAAGCTCGGTCACTCGCGCAAAGAGTGTTGCGGGCACATGACTGTCCACAAGGTCGAGGACTGTAGGCTTGGCCACATCTGCGTCAGGTGCCGTTGCTGCGGTTGAGGCTTCCAAGGCCTGAGCATCAGCCTCACCCATCAAATAGGCTGCCCAGGGATTGGGCGGCAGTGGGGTGGCCTCGGAGCGCTCTTGGACCAAGCGATGCAGCGATTCCACGTGCCGCATTGCGGCCTGCAATTTGCCTCGCAGTACACGAAGCTCATGCGCCGTCGGGCCGGGTCCAGGAGAGTCAGCATCACCACGTGCAATATGGGTGGACACATGGGTCCGGTCACTGCCGGCGCTGTGCTGCGATGCTCGCTTGAGGCGTCGCGCCATGCCGGATGCCGCCATGACATCCCCATCTGCCCCAGCCAGATCCTGCAGCTCCAAGAGTGTGTTTTCAAGGCCCTGCACTTGCTCACCGCGCTGGGCCAAGTGGGCCAGTAACTGACGGACCTGGGGTTGTGATGGCGACGCAGCATTTGGCGCATGAGAGAGGCAATGGCAACAATGGTGGGGGCGTTTGACGTGTGCGTGCGCGTGGTGTGTGTGTGTGTGTGTGTGTGTGTGGGCAAAGCCTTGATTTGCCATGTCGAAACCAGACCTGAGTCAAGAGAGCCAGGTTGTGGGCCTCCATGGCGGCAAAGCGGTCACGGAGGGCATTGAGGGTTCCCGGCGCTACGGGTGCGTGGCGCGCAGTTCCGGGGCGGGATGCGGTAGCCGATGATATAGCCGTGCTGGGGCGCGAGCCTGAGCCCACGGAAGGGTACAAGGCATGAGTTCCATAGGAGGAGAAGGCGAGGAATGGCTTTCTTTCACGGCCTCGGTATTGACATACTCAAATGCACAGAGTTTACACCAGCAGAGTCCAGCTTTGGTCGAGCCTCGGGACTGCCGGCTTGTCCGTGGGGTGGAGAGCTAGGAGGTAAAGCAGATGGCTTGTTGCGGCGAAGCAGCGTGGGAATGGGTTGCTCATCATGCGGGAGTGGAGGACGGCGGGCGCGAGGTGCAGACTCGTTGCTCGGTGCGGCACGGGCACTCGATGCCGGGAGTGGTGGTCGTGCATCTGCCACGTCAAGGAGGGTGTGGAGCAGTCTGTATCAAAGATTGCAAGTGTGGCAGGGTCAGACCAAGGCCCACAAGTCACAGGTTTGCGAGCTCAGCACAGGCTTGGGAACAAGAGCAGACAAATGCCTACCGAAAGACATCCACGGCACTTGCATCCAGCACCAGTTTTTCGGGTGCGATGCGCAATTTTTTTTTCCTGGCACCAGCGGAAGAAGTTTGTTGGCAGAATGAGCGGCACAGGCGGCGCGAGTCACTCAGCGGCAGTGCACGCGCGCTCTTATGCGTGTAGCGCAAGGTGGAGGGGGATGGGGTGGCGGATAGATTACACACGTGAGCTCTCGAGCCTTGGTGAGGAAGATCTGTGCAAAAGTCAGACGGTAACCCTCTTCGTGTAGTTCGCGTTCGGAATCAGGCAGGCCGCCTTCGCTGCTGCGCTGCTGTTTGCGCACGCTGATTCAAGGAAGCGGACGGGGGCATGATGAGGGGTCAAAACCATCAGGAACAGCTGGCGCTTCCCAAAAAAAAAAAAAAAAAAAAAGGAAGGAGGGGGACACCCGATGCATCGAGTGCTGACCTTTGCATTTCATAGAGCACGGCGCCAGCATCACGATCGAGTAAGCTCAGGCTCAGGATAAAGAGCTTTTCACGTAGGCTCCAGCGAAACCGGGACAGCTGCTCCGCCGAGGGCAGCGCAAAAGCCGACCAAATGGGGTCATTTCCATCGGATTTGAGCTGGCGCAATCGCGCATGCAACCGCGACGCCATCCCTCACAACAACTCTATGAATCCACGAGATGATCGACCGCCCTCGTCGGCCCCCACATCTCATCTTCAGGCGCCGAAAAAAAGAGTAAAGGTTCGGGGTGTTAAAGTTTAAGTTAGAGGAGAGAGAGGGAGAGAGAAAAAGAGGTCGAGAAGAAAAGAAAAGGTATAAGCAGCAAAAGGCACAGAGGAACAGCACAACTACCACATGTAGAGAGAAGTGAGGGAGAAAGGAGGCACAGCAAAGTCACACACACACACACACACACACACACACACACTCACACACACACTAACACGCACAAAGCAAGGTGTCATCACAAGCAACAAAGTCCAACAGCAACAGTACAGTACACATAGCAAGCGACAACGTCCAACACAAGGGCGTCAAAGTGGGGTTTTTGTGGCATCGCTCGAGGGTCGTGCCCGGTGGGCCTGTGGATCAGTGCGGCTTGGTGAGCTGAGTGGTGAGGGTGAGGCTTGGCGAGGGTAGAGGGGGGGTAGGACGGTCGGTTGTTAGCGTGCTGCTGGATGGTGTTCGCTCGCAGTGGGGCTGGCGGGTGAACTTGCCGCTGCCATACCTGCCGCCTACAAGCGATTTTGTGCCAATCCGGTCTGCTTGTGGGGCCTGTGGACCTGGTGCCATGTCTCTGCGTCGCGGGTCAAGCCGCGACCTTTCCTTTCAGTGGTTTGGAAATCAGGCTGTTTTTCTTGGCCCAGCAGAACTTGCTCTGTATACCACGGCCTGGAATGACCATCTCGACCAGGAGGCCTCATCCACGTTGATTGGGCGCTTCGAACAGACGTTTGGCCGCATCTTGCTGGTGGCGACGTTGTTCAAGCGTTCGCAAAAGCGAAGCATGCTAACCATTGCCAATTGGAAGCGGCGGACAGTCATCATCACGGAAACCTGCCTGCTCTACGCTTCAGGCAATCCCCTGTTGGAATCCGACGCTAAAATTCGTGGGCAAGTGGCTTTGGACGCCGTGATTGAGGTCTCGGCCGTTCCTCCGACCGTCTTTCATCAAGACTGCATTGTCCTTGTTCGCCACGAGCACGATCTTCACATCGACTGCGAGGGGCTCTCACCCAGCATCTTCATCACCGTGCTGACGCGGGCGCAAGGAAATCATGCCGCCACGGTGGCGCGTGTGATTGACAACTACATCCCTTTTCGTTACGAGGCTTGCAACCCGCGTCCCGCCTCCGAGCTCTCTGTGGTGCAAGCCACCCGCGAACACCTAGGCGCCGAAGCAGGCTTTTACGTGCTTGTTGATTTGTGCTATCTCCACAACGTCGATGACTGGCTGCAAAAGGCCGCCGACGTTACGCGTCTCCTTGCCACCTGCCGCGAAAAGGTGTCTGTGACCAACGTTCCCAACTGGCTCGTCCTTGTGGAGCCCAACCAGGTGGCCGCACTTGATCCACTCTTCCTAATTCACGCTGCAGATACCGAAGACGTTTTGTCAAACTTGGCCAATCGCTCCGAGCTGCGCGATTACTTTATCGAGGCCATTGCCCGGCGTCATCTCGGCAATCTGGACTCATGGCAGGAGACCTCGACTGGCTCAACGGTCCGCCTCTGGACCTGGGTGGACTATTTTGGGCTTTGCGGCATGAGCGAGCGGTCTGATGATCCCTATCGAGTACGTCGTCATTGCACATGGGCCTTGTCATACACCAGTGCCCCCGCCCGTGTCTGCTTCTGCTTCTGTCGCTGTGTCTTGCTACACCCAGGCTTGCTTTCGGCTGAACAACAGGCTCACTTACATTGCACCTTTGCATCTGCATCTCAAAGTTGTGGGCGCTGGGTCATCACTTGGATGATGTCTTACCAAAGTGTCGAACCCACGCCATTTGGGATGGGTTTGTGCCATTGACCTTTGAGCTGGCCGCAGACCATCTTCTCCGTCCGGTGAGTAAAGCACCCTCCAACCCTTGGACTGGGGCTCGAACTTCTCGCGTTGCAAGGTTAATCATCGCCTCGTCCAACCATGGTGGTTAGGCGCTCGAATTATCTGGATTGGCCACCGCCCACAATGCCAGCACGGATGATTGCATCAATCTCCTCATCAGCAGCCATCAGGTGGATCCGTGCCCAGGGCTGCTGAAGCTCAACTATCGCGAAGACTTCAGCCTTCGTCATCAAGTAGTAGTGCTGGCGCTACGTCAACTACCCGATGCTGATCCTGTGCTGGACCCCCTCGCGCGTCCGGCTCTGACCTGGCAAACGCGCGCCGAGAGTTTTGAGTGCGAGCGTACTTGGTTGCACCGCGTGTTCAGGCGTTGGCAAGACGCGGTGAGTTCGGCTGCCCTCCAAGCTTTTCCCTGCCATGCGTGGTAAAGCCTCACTGTGCGTCGCGGGTTGCACTGCTGGCCGGTGCTTGGCTTGACGTGTTCGTTGTAGTTGGGGTTTGACGACAGCGTTGAAGAGGAACTGCTGCCTTTTTTTCGAGAACAGCTCGCGCCTTCGGAAATGCTCTCCGGTACCTTGCTCGGACTTCTTTCGGCCGGCTTTACCCAAGTGGCCCTGCGCGAAGAGCATGCCTGCTTAGTCCGGTGTGTGCAGCGGATGGTGCGCCACGCGTGGGGTCGTGCTCAAGCACGGTTTGGTGAGGACAAGGGCGCCGTGGATACGGAGGCCCTCAGCGATGTACTCGACACTGAGAGCGGAGCGCTTCTAGACATGGCAGTGATGGCACTGTGCGGTGCGACCACGGCCCCGGAGCTGCCTCAAAACCTATGCCAGAGCCTGGTTCGATTGGCCTGGTTGATTGCTTTGGACGCGGCTCAGGACGCGCAGGACCATGCGCGGTTGTTGCTGTTGGCACTCGCGCTGGTCGAGGTCCGTCTTTCAGCGCGCACGCATGCTTGGGCTGCATATCTTGATCGGTGGGCACAGGACGCTACCATTCTCGACTTTCTGGCGGCGCTGCTCGAAGCACACAATCTTCCAGCATTGCACCTACCCTGCCACGAGTTTCCCGCCACCACCCGCTTGCCTGGTGAGCTTTTGGTTTTATGCGCAATTTTGCGTTATCCGCCCAGCGCGCCCAGCACGACAACGGCTGACCGATGTGTATGCGTGTGTGTTGTGATTTTTGGTGACTTTTTGAAGATGACACGGTGGGCATGGCAGTCCGAGACCTGGTGATTATGCTCAACGGCCAACTGCCCGTACCTGAGGTGGTGCCCGAACTGGACGTGGCACTGGGTCCCCCGGTCGACTGGCATCGTTGCGCCCTCGTCTTTGGGGCGGCAGTTACCGAGGACGACGGCGAGAGTTTTGGCTTTGAGGCTGCCGAAGCTGAGGTTGACAGTGCGATCGCGACATCGCTCGTCTTTCGTGATGGCTTTAAGCTCCGCCAACTCGGTGCTCATCCCATGCCGCTATCATAGCATAGGTTGCTTGCCGCAGTGTGTGATGACATTGCATTATTTTTATTTGCGAGTGGGACGAGAGAGAGGTCAGGCCTTTTCTTTTTCCTTTTTTTTTCAACATTTTAATCGCAAAGAGTGTGAGAGTTTGTGTGTGTGTGGTTGCATAACAGGATTGGGTAACAATTGTCACAACCTCTTTTCTTTTTTTTGTCCAAAATTGGCTTTCGCGTATGTGGTAATCCATCAAGTCAATCTTTTTTTTTTTGGGGGGGGGGGGGGGGGGGGGGTGGTTAT